>NW_020291364.1:0-231289 GCF_003184745.1 Aspergillus uvarum CBS 121591
AAAAAAAAAAAAAAGGAAAAGGAGAATACCCTGGTGTTCACTGACAGTCTAGTCTAGCGTGTATGCACGATCCCTGACGGTCCTCAACTCTGGGCAACTTTGGGCGGGCGATGGCGCTAGGGCTATTTCCGGGTTTTGTTGACTCTCTCATTGAAATACAGGCAACTTTGCGCGCGTGTGCGGGGGAACTGCGCCCCGGTTCTACATACTCAGTAAGACGCTAAAAAAAAAAAAAAAAAAAAAAGCCAGCTAAACTACGGAGTGGGGCCCAGTGGGATTGATTGGCATTTGGCAGGGACATCCCGGATATAAGCTTTGCTTTTTTTGCATGCAAGATAACGGGTCGTCCGCAAGTTGGGCAACTTTCCGCGAGAGGATTAAGTTGCGTTCAAGGTTAGGGCTGGGCGGTTCGGCCTTTGCCGCCTGCCGAGATTCCCGTCAGGATTCTGGCCCCCTTCGCTTGGAGGGGAAGAACTTTCGGCAGGAATGAAAGGAGGGATCATAGTCGAGAAAAAACAAAAAAAAAAGAAAAGAAAAGAAAAAGGAAAAAGAATGGGGAAGAGTTGATTCTCAAGGTCCAGCTGAGTGGCTGCTTGGAGGATTAAGGGCATAAGGCAACTATTCGCGTTGTTTGTACAGTACTTACTGGTCATGCCTACAAGTCCAGCCCAGCCCAGCCCAGCTACCCGGGCCAAAGCTCCCTGTCTGCAATGCTGACCCTGCCACGAGGCCCTTGACTATCCTTCTATCCTTTAAAATGTCATCTTGACAGGAGGTTCCACGCTCAATCGCCCGCGAGGATAGACTTTGCGACCACTGAAGCCGAATTCTAGTTTGCACGTCTAAAGATATGGCCACCGCTGTCAAATCCGAAGCGATGCCGCAGGCCCAAGATGTCTCGAGCAAGGAGGACTTTTCCAACAGCGCTTCGTCGGTCCTTGAGGCTGGGCGGCAAATCGAAGAAGAGCCTTTTGCCCCTGTCCGAAATGTCCATGGAATGAAGGTATGGTGTATGCCCAGTGCAAGTGATCGATGACCGGAGAAAACCAGGGACTGATGTGTGGCTTTACTGTGGTAGTGGGTACTGGCGTACGCTTCCCTCATTTCAACCGTCCTTTTTTACTCCCTTGACGGCACCATTGTGAGACAACCCCAAAATACCCTGGCATCCGGTGCGGTCGATACTGACTTCACTAGGTCGCCGATATCCAGCCGTCCATTGTTGCGACTCTGGGGGAGAGTGATAAGTTGCCCTGGATCGGCGTGGCCATCGCGCTGGGCACGATCGCCATCCTCCCGTTGGGCAAAGCCTACGGGATCTTCAATGCCAAATGGCTGTTCTTGTCGTGTGTCACGGGCTTCGAAGTGGGCAGCGCGCTCTGTGGGGCCGCGCCGAATATGAACGCCTTGATCGTGGGACGAGTTATCCAGGGCGTGGCGGGATGCGGCTGCTATAGCGGTGCCTTGACCTACATCTCCATGACCACCTCCAAGAACGAGCGACCCCTGTACCTGTCCGGGGTCGTCGCCATGTGGGGTCTGGGGAGCGTTTTGGGTCCCATCATCGGCGGCGCGTTTGCGCAGAGCAGCGCGACCTGGCGCTGGGCGTTCTACATCAACCTCGTCGTGGCGGCCCTCGTCGCCCCAGCCCTGATTCTCTGCCTCCCCAACATCAACCCCGTGGACATGCCGTTTCTGCAGAAGCTCCGGACCCAGGACTGGGTGGCCATCGTCGTCTTTCTGGGGGGCGCCGCGTCGCTGACCATGGCCATCACCTTTGGCGGGGTCACCTTCGCCTTCCAGGACGGCTCCGAGATCGCGCTGTGGACGGTGACGGGCGTGCTGCTCGTCGTCTTCATCCTGGTTACCTGGCTCCATCCGCTGGTCCCCGCCGAGAACCGGCTGTATCCAATCCACTTGATGAAGCGCATGGAGATCAACATCCTGCAGTATGCGATCTTCGTGGCCTCGGGTGCCATGATGATCACCTTGTATTATACCCCGTTGATCTTCCAATTCACCCGCTCCGACGGCCCCTTGTTGGCCGGGGTGCGCCTCCTGCCCTTTGTCTGTCTCATCGTCTTCTTCGGCATTGTCAACGGCGCGCTCATGCCGAAGTTCGGCTATTACATGCCGTGGTATGTCTTTGGAAATGCCATGATCCTTATCGGGTCATCGCTCATGCGTGAGTTCACGATTGCCTCCCACAGTCCCGTTCCCGTTCCTGTAGCTAAGCTTCCTTGCATAGTGACCATCGATGCAAATACTTCAACATCCCGGATCTACGGCTACACCGCGGTGATTGGCGCCGGCGTGGGCTCATATGTGACGGCCGGATTCGCCGTGGTGCAAGCGCTGATTCCACTCGCGGACATGAACAACGCCGTCGGCTTCATGGCAATAGGTGCGTTGCAGTAGCCACACCCAGTGGACCAAAGGACGCCACTAATCAGAGAAACACCGACATGCGCAGGTCAAATGATGGGTCAAATCGCTCTCCTCAGTGTCGCCGCATCTTTGTATCAGAACATCGGTGCCAACAAGCTGCACGATCTTCTCCCGACGTATTCGCGCGCCGAAGTGCAGGACCTCACTACCGGCCGACAGAGCGCGCTGTTCCAAACCCTGAGCCCGGCGCTGCAGACCCAAGTCATCGCCGAGGTCACCCTCGCCATCCGCAACGTGTTCGCTATTCTCGTGGCTGCCTCTGCCTTGGGGTTTATTGGTTCCCTGTTTTTGAAGGTGAGTGTCTGCCTTACAATCCCTTTTTCTGTTTTTTTCCACGTTCTGACTCTCGGTTGGGGTGGGAAACAGCGCCACAAATTGTATTAGTTGCGGCTTTTTTGGGAGGCGGCATTGGTTATGATTTTTGGAAGATAGAGAGAGTTCACATCAAATTGCCTAACTAGACCTTAGCGTGATCTCCATTAGAAGAATATCAGAATATCATCCATAAAATCACGTACTGAAATCCTTCACACATACTGAAATCCTGCACACACGAGCTAAAGTAGCGTCGGAACCCAGCGGCTGAGTGCAGCTTCCACCACGTGGCGGCCATGATCCAGGGGTGGAATAGGTGCGTTCGTCAGGGACCCGCTGATCGAATACGAAGACCGCCGCCGCATTCATACGATCAGTCTGAACAATTGGAAGTGCCTGGATCCCAGAGGATTTGCGGGTGTTGCTCGGAGGATTGCCTCGTTTTGCTTTGGTAAAAGCCGCGCATTTGCTCCGTATCACTCCATATCAGACGAGGTAGCCTTACGCTAGACTAAACATAAACCCACGTCAGACGGTCTGCCGTAGGAAAGGGCGCGATCTCAACCGGTCCGCACAGTGCCATGTCTACGGATGATTTCTTTTCATTTCTGCTGACGCACTCATTCCTTCTTCCTTCAGACGGGCTGACGTCCGAGAATTTCAGCCCCCACGTATCTATCTCACTCCAAATTGTGGTTTCCTGTCGAACGTGGCGAGTGCTCCAGGATAGTTCCGTATCCGAGCGTCCGTAGAGGATTGCTGACGCCTAGTAGTGAAAGGCTGTGCGCGCGTGTTCTTCATGCGAACCTTCTCTTTTGAGTCAGAGAAGCCGAGGAGAAGGATGCGCCATGAAATTGCAAACCGCATCTATCGTCTGCCTCAGACGAGCGTAGACTGAGTAAGGGCATATAGGAAATCCTCCTGGTCGGGGGGGTATAAAATCGAGCGTTCGCCTCACCCCTGCAGTCATTCCAAGCTCTTCAAGAAACCCTCCTCATCTCCCCCAAGAGCACTCTCCTACACTTCTTCTCTTCTTGTATATCCTCCAAAACATGAGACTATCTCTGAGTCACATAGCCTGGGGCCTGACAGCTTTGTCGGTGGCGGTGGTGAGCGAGCCGGTCCCGGTCCCTCACTACTTCCAACGCGAAGCCCTCACGCGGCGAGACTTGTCGGTGTCGCAGGTCTCGCGGGAACTGGGCGCCCTCGTCTCCAACACCACCGCAATCTTCGGGCCCTCGGATCCCCGGTGGGAGAATGCGACGGAGCGGTATACCACGTTTGCGCCGCCGACGATCGAGCTCGTGGTGCAGCCGGGGTTGGAGTCGGACATCCCCATCATCGTGAGTGTGTTGCGCCCGAATCAATCGAGAATTGCCTAGTAACGAGCGGATGCAGATCAAGTACTGCAACCGGAACAGCATCGAATTTATGGCGGTCAATCGCGGCCACTCGCTGACCATCACTACGGGTCGCTTCAAGGGCATCGAGATTGACATGGCTTCCCTGCGGGACTATACCATTGAGCCAGACTTCCAATCCGCGTGGTTTCAGGGGGGCAGCTATGGTGGATCGGTGATCTCCAGCCTCTGGGATCAAGGCTATGTGGCGAGTAAGTGTCATGCCCTTTTGTATCGTCGACTCTTCCAGCGGGCTAACCAGCTGCTTCGGTTTTAGCCACGGGCAGCTGTACCTGCGTCGGATTGCTGGGACCCGGTCTCGGTGGCGGCCACGGGCGCTTTGAAGGGCAGTACGGACTGGTCAGCGACAACTTGGTGAACCTGAACGTCGTGCTGGCCGATGGGTCAGCGATCCGGGTCAACGCCACGAGCCACAGTGATCTGTGGTGGGCGCTACAGGGTGCCGGCCACAATTTCGCCCTGGTCACGAGCTTCCAGATGAAGATCCACCCGCGCAAGGTGGACACCTGGCACTACCACAACTACGTCTGGTCGGGCGACAAGCTGGAGACGGTGTTCGAGCAGCTGAACATCTTCCACACGAGCGCGAACGGGACGACGCCGGTGCTGATGGCGGTAAATTTCGGGGAGTTTGGGATTGAGTCCAATTACAGCAGCACGGAGGCGGTGCTGGAATGGAGCTTCGTGTACGCGGGGCCTGCGGCCGACGCAGAGGCCCTACTAGCCCCGTTCAACGCGATCGAGGCCCTCTCCGAGGAAACAGGCGACGTGCCCTACCCCGACATCGCGGACATCCAGGGCACGGGGCTGAACAGCGCCGCCTGCGTCCCCGGCTACAAATGGGCCCTCCGCACCGCCGGCAGCGTCGACTACAACATCACCGCCGAGCGCCAGATCTACGACACCTTCAACCGGAAGGTCGCCCAGTACCCGGACCTGGCCCTCGGCGCCCGCGTCACCCACGAGGGCTACTCCAACGCCGCCATGAAACAGGTCGATGCCGCCTCCACCGCCGTCTCGTACCGCGCCGAGAACCATCTGCTGTATATTGCGGTGGACATACCCGAGGGCTCCAATCTGACCGCCGCGGCCATGGAATGGGCCGATGAGACCCGCGCCCTGTGGAATCAGGGCCAGCCCGGCCGCCAGCCCTCCACCTATGTCAATTACGCCTTTGGCGATGAGCCGGTGGCCTCGATGTATGGCTATGAGCCGTGGCGGCTAGCCAGGTTGCGCGCGCTGAAGCAGAAGTATGACCCCCACAACCGGTTCCGCTTCTACAATCCTTTTGTTTAGACGAGGATGTTCAGTGAAGGAGTTGGGTGGGACGGGGCAAGGGTCAGATCATTTGATAGATACTCAGTAAGAAGATGTCTTTCTCAACTACTCACGATTTGGTGCCTTGTAGTAATAGTAAGAGTGATGCAGCCCTGAGAAGAGAATCCATTACGGTCTCGGACGGGTCAGGGGCGGCCGCCATGATCAAAGATCAACCCTAATGTAATTCCACGCAACGATAATCATGACCCATGAATCCCCAGGCAACGATACCAACAAAGCCAAGTAATTTGTGCGTAAACTGTACAATCATGTGGTGCAGTCCAGGAAGCAAGAGCGGCTCCCTCAACTAAGAACCATGGCGAAGCATGGCGCCCCAGTTCGAGCTCAGCGGCAAATCCTCCAGACAACCCCCCCCCCACCCCCCCACCCCCCCACATGGCGCCGCTGCAGCCCTGAGTCCAATCGAGAAAATGGGCAACTTTCCGCGATACTATAAAAATCTAAACATACCGGGATTTCAAAGCATTAGACCTTTGTTCAGGTTCCAGTGCTTGCCACAACCGACTGTAGCCTACCAGGCGAGAACATAAATGGGCGAAATGCCCGTCTAGATCTGGTCTTGACCTTTTGTCTCCTTCCAACCAGTTCATTCTGTCTCGAACCAAGCTGCTCCTAAATATGCCGTCATACCTTGTCACCGGAGCCTCTCGAGGCATTGGAGTGAGAACGTCCTAGCCGGTGGTCCATAGAATGCGTACTAAAACATTTGAAAGTGGGAACTCTTCCGCCAGCTGGCGAGCAATGCCGACAACACCGTCATCGGTCTGGTGCGCAACAAGGCGGAGACCGAGAAGAAAGTCACCGACGAGTTTCCGGCCGGCGGGGACCGTCTCCATATCATCCAAGGGGATATTACGGACTATGCCTCCCTTCAGGTGAAATATCTTCCTTGATCCTCTCCCATGACTCCCTGGCTCGTGAACTGACACCCGTGCTTCCTTACTAGGCCGCGGCCACCGAAACCGCCCAAATCACCGGCGGAGGGCTCGACTACCTCATCGCCAACGCCGGCGTCGTCTCGCACTTTGACGCCTACGACCCGATCGGAGTCCTGTATGTCCACAACTCTCCATCTCCCTTTTGTTGCCGCCCAAAAATAGAAGGATGGAACTGACAAAGGGCACCCCGCGCTGCAGAGGCCAGAACCCCACCGCGCTCGAGGAAGAGCTCACGCACCTATTCAAAGTCAACGTGGTCGGCAACATCCACCTCTTCAACGTCTTCATCCCGCTCATCCAGCGCGGCACGGCCAAGAAGGTCATCGCCATCTCCAGCGGCCAGGCGGCCCTGGACATGATCCCCAAGCTCAAGATCGAGGTCGCCTCGCTGTACGCCATCAGCAAGGCGGCGCTCAACACCGCCGTTGCCAAGTTCGGCGTGCAGTACGCCAAGGAGGGCATTTTGTTTCTGAGTGTCTGTCCCGGGATGGTGGATACGGGGCATTATGTTGATGGTAAGCCCTTCTGATCGCTTGCGTTCCGTCGGAATATTTGCGCTGCTGCTTGGGACATCTTGGCTAATGATGTGTTGTGATGGTTCAAATAGCGACCCCGGAACAGATGCAAGGGCTGATGGCCATGCTGGGCTCCTTTGTCGAGTATGCCCCGCATTTCAAGGGGCCGGCTACCACCGAGGCGGCGGTTAAGGATGTGCTCGCCGTGGTGGAGAAGGCTAGCGTCGAGAAGGGGGACGCCGGGGCTTTTGTGTCGCATTATGGAAATCAGCAGTGGCTGTAGGTGGGTTGCTGTGTGTACGATTGAGAACTCGCGCGATCATCCCACTCGGTTAAGACGCCAGCTTTCCTTTGCTCTTATCTCCATCGGTTGGTCGGAGAGGCAATGCGATATATATTAGTTCTTGTCGCTTTACAACGGATGAAATCGAAGCACGCGATGGCGATTTGCTAGAGGTATAAGAGAACTTGTCGAGTACGTTGTGTAGGAAGAGATTAGCTGTCAAGAATGTCCTGGGTAGGATGCATACTGTTTATATTTAAGGTAGAGGAGAATTTCTCTGGTTATAGGATGAGTGATTGGCTTGTGTTGATTAAAACCAGGTACAACAGAAAGCGTAGCGGTGTTTACATATCTTTATATATATCTTGTGACTGAGAACCAAGACAAACCGACAGTCCTTACTTTGGTGATTTCCCCATAAAAGCGGCGGCACCTCGATCGGATATGCAAACGGGCGTCCGACGCAACAATACAGTTCACTAATACACTATTGTGACAAGTCTTCATGCAGAAGGATTACTGTCGTCAGATCTTGCTGATCTGAGCGCAGGGGCTTCTTTTACTTATAGGCTCTATGTGGCTTACAGTTCATAGATGCAGTACTCATGCCTGGTATCGGTACGGAAATTAGCATAGACAAAAGAGTTTCCTCCGCCATCTTCCGTTATGTCACATTGTCTATACTATCTTCACCTTCACGGGTGCTGCCACAGGAATCAAGATGTTGGACGTTTCGCCAATTCCTATGGATTACGTACTGTACGTGACTTGGTTACCTTGTTATTAGTAAATTAAGGTGAGGTGGATTAGTGCTTATGGCAGCAATCAAAGAGCCTCGAACCTCAACACTCCCCCGCTCCGCCTCCTCCTCCTCCTCCTCCTCCTCCTTTTTCTTCTTCTTCTCCTCATCATCACCAACATCCGCATCGTCCTGTTACTGTCTATCAGTTTTGCCACGGTCGCTTGTTCCTTTTTTACCTCCAATTGAGAGTCAATAAGATGAGTCGAAGCTGCGGGACGTGCCGTGGTACAGTATACACCACTACACTACTGTCTACACTTCCCCGCGAATGAATGTTAACTGCTAACTCGGTCACAATTCACCCACCCTAGATCGGCGAATATCTTGCGATCGGACCACCCCTATCTGCCTCCAATGCGCCCATTCCAATCGAGTCTGCCAAGGATATGGCATCCGTCTGTCCTGGCCAAAACCGAAGGATCGAAGACGAGCTATGGTGGGCAAGCCGTCATTGAAGAGTGAGGGTACTTTGCAGCCCTTAGCCCACGTCCGTTTGGTCAACTTTTCCACCTTCGATATGAACCTACACGACCATCTGACTGGCTCGAATTCATGCCGTAAGACCTGCTCACTCTATCCCAGCCAGCTCGGCGAGGAATGCAAGCTAAGTGGGGGAAAGACTCCGCACAGCTGACCCTACGGTCACCGATGCCTTTCAACCCGAGCCACTTGGACATTGCGGAGAAGGACCTGCTACAATACTGTAGGTGACGGTCTACCTACATCCCTGTGCGATGCGCGCCAGGCTTGAGGAACCAATAACCAATACAACCGCAGTTCGTTGTATCGCCTCCCGCTCCCTGACAACTTTCACGCATGACCCGGTGGATTTGGGGAATATCATTATGCATTTGACCCTGCTCAACGACTCCCCCTCGGCCGCCGCAGTGCTACGTTCTCTGCTCGCCCTGTCGTCCGTACATCGCGATGGGCTGCAGTCGCAGGCGGCAGGTCTGAAGATATCTGCTCTCAAAGCGCTCATCGCCGCTCCCAAGCATGACATCACTGCGATCGAAGCGGCTCAACATGTTGCCGCCGGGATGCTATTGTGTTCCTTCGAGGTCTGTATTTTTAAGTCTGATGGCTAGGCCCACGGGGTCACGGAACGGATGCTTATTTGACGTCATCACCTAGATCCACCGGGCCTCCTGCACTTCCGACCAATGGATGACCTACCTCATAGGGGCGAAGCGCATCATTAAAGCCTCCTCTCTTGAGTCATCGGGCGAATTCGGACCTCTGATAGACTGGGTTCACTACCACGATGTTCTCTCGCGATTCAGTAATATTCACTGGCGTCCGAAAATCGTGCATGTAGACTCTCCTTCATCGGAATCCAGCACAGAGGTGCGTGAAGATGTACTTCGCCTTCTCTGTATTCCATGGAAATACTAACGCAGATAAGACCTTATCCCCGTCTCCTGGTTTGCCGTCTGTGCACAACACCGCGCTGGCACTGCTTTCCGACATATGCGATGCGGTGTCGACCCTTCTTCCCGATAACATGCTCACCGATGACCGGGATGATCATCAAGCGTTCCTGAAGACCCTCGCATTCCGCATCCGGAATATATCCTCTGCGGAGATCCCTCCTAGTAACAGCCGTAGTCGAACCATGACTGCACTATTTCAGTGTGCCATGCTCGTCTATCTCAATCGCGCGTCGATGGATCTTCTCGAGCCAGCGGCGGAAACTGAGCGCCGGATCCAGAACGCCTTTGCCACGTTTACCCAGCTCGATGCGTGCGAGCGACAATTTCCGCTCTTTATTCTGGGTTGCGAAGCACGAACTGATCATGAGCGGTCAATCGTCCTGGATTTGATCACAAGGACGGAGGCACACGCTTCATCCCGGTCTCTGTATCTGGTCCGGAAAATGATCGAGGCGATCTGGATCCAGGACGACCTCGCTAAGGGGGAGATAAACTATACGAATAAATTGACCGCTATCATCAGCTGTTGTGCGATTCTGCCTACATTTGTCTAGACTAGATTTCTCTTCTGCTTCATGAGTTTTATTGACAGGAATAGATCGAGGGGCTACAGGTCTCACTGATCTCTACCCATGATGAAGGCTTCAGGCTGGGTGGGAACGGGACGAGGCAAGATGAGCATGTATTGAAATAGAGCTACTGCTTATTGCAAAGTTATTCATCGTTTGTTATACATTTTACTCCAACTATAAACAACAAAGCCAGAGAACAATCAGACCCCTAAGGCACCTCAAGGGTGGATGCCCGACAGGCCGCCCAGGAGCCCGTCAATTTCCTATTGAATCAACTATACTAAGAAATGCGAGCCATATTGTGTGCTGTATGCACCCTGTAATGCCTAACTGACAGACTTTATCAACGTAACTAAATTTTGTTTGATACCGCCAATGACTTGTAGATATACCGTAAGTTTAGTCATATGATTAGTATTCTATACTATATACTTAGCAATCTGTATTGTTACCGGACTTGGTCTAGGCTCTCATTTAAGGTGCTTCGAAGTATATTTGGATTATCCGAGCATTCTAATAATACCTTCCTCACCATTAATTCTTAGTCAATGTTGATATAAAGAACCATCCTATAGTCCGGTTGAAAACTTCGCGCATGTGGGCGATACACGAGCTCTTTTTCCGTACACAAACCGCAGGTTGGTGTATATGCCTTTCTACTGCAGGCTAAGCGGTGGGAGCGATGTCAAAGTGGTTGTCATTGCTTAGCGATGGGGGCACCTGTTCTGCCCACCTGACGGGTTGGACAGTATGAGCAATAGTAATGGCACCGGAGTACTTCTCTTCAAAGCTACGAACTAGGTAATGTACAAATTGATTTGTGTATTTGATTTGAGTAAGTACTTTGCATCAGTTCGTTGAACAAAGTCGGAGTGGGAAACCCACACGCTTTTACAACCTTTTGAAACTGTACTGTATACTAAGGTACTCCAGAGATCATCAGACTCTATCCTGTTATTGGCTCAGTGGAAGAGCGCAAGTGTCTCGGCTGGGCTTGCATCGAGTGCTGTTGTATGCTTTGCTAAGCACCAATCTGTCCCGGCCGCTGGCATACTGAAATACCACAACCCGAGACCCTTGAGGCACGGAGAGCTGTCCAAGCCCGCTGTTAATCCATGGAACTGACGTCCAGGCATCTCGCTCGATGGCCTGGTATCCTCAGCCCATAAGTTATGAGTCTTAGAAACTTTGAAATGTACGACACCCCTACAGACCCTTTCTCTTTAAGCACTGATGCATTCACGGTCTGCAAATCACTTCAAAGTTCCGATGCTTCCTCCATATATGAAGTGATGCTAAACAACAATCACAAAAAATGATGTTGATTGAAAGTGGTAAGTATTCGACTCCACGGCTAGAAGGTAAATCCTGACTCGGTTACCAGTACTATGATAATGGCGGCCCTGGCTATTGGAAGAAGGGCCGCGACCTGAACAGTTTCCGGTGTGACTTGAAGGCTTATAGAACCTGCAACTCCATGGAGTGTGTCAAGACGGTGTGGGTCCATATTTTTATGGTTATCTCGACGAACTGGATCCCGCACTTTATCGGTTCCATCTGAAGTATTCCGAAAATAACGCTTACAAGCCCAAGGCAATCTTGCTCGAATGTCTGCCTAGTACAGAAGGACTCAATTGCCCGAATGATTCCGGAGCGGTTTCCAACGATATTCGTAAGGCTCATGTTCTTCATCATGATGTATATCCCAAGAATATCCTCCGGAGTTTTCCGAGCGCGTTTGTCTGGGTCGATTTTGATGTTGCTATAAGTTAGGTATATGGATGCTCAGAAACTATAGCTACCCAGGCGGGAATGTCCCGCGAGTTTGAGACCGACCTCGCGCGAAGGTTTGGAGATCTTTTGGGATGTTGTATGACGCGGAATCCTGATGTTGCGAGAGACTTAACGCAAGATAGAGAGAGAGGATCAACCGTAAACGTCTTCAGCCAAACACCAAATACTATTGACTTGACGTATGCAGACCAACCTGATCCAATCGGCCTGACTGGTTAGTTTAGGCAAAGAGTACGTCAGTATGAATGTTCTCACTGAAATACCGATCACCCACAACGTGCTTGACTACCTCTGCTGACTTTCTAGCCTGAGCCGGTTTCCTCCACGCCATGCCGTTGGACAACTACCTGCGCAGTAGAAATGTGGGTGGCTGTGTTTGGTGGAAGGCGGTCAGGGGTGGCCGGGTTCTACGTGGCCACCTCTACACTAACATACGCCGTCGTGTGGAAGGAGACAGCTTTCCATCATCTGGTACTTCCAAGTTATAATCTTGTCTCCCTTTTCAGGGGGATAGTAGAACTGTTGCATCTTTTTATCTAGATCCGAAGCTCAATATGGAGAAATATCTTCGGCCGCACTAACTGTACCTGGTTAGTGCCGGTGTCTTAGACTATGAGTAAGCGGATTTGAAACATCTTTCGGGTTGTGGCGTTCAGGAAAATATGAATGGTCCGGGCCAGACAGCTGCATTCTGAGCATAATTTGAAGCTCTCATGCATTCCCTGAGACTCCGGTGTGCATAATTTTATCCTCCGGTGGCCGGGAGAATAAAGCCAAGCGCTTATGTTGAGAACGTTTGGCGTGGACGCGATGGGGCTAGACTGTATCTCGCAAGGCGTCTGCGCCGGCGGCGGCACTGATCGAGTCCAGGGAGTAAGGTGCGCACAACCTGGGTATAAAGCGTATAAGCATAATCTTGGAATCAGAGGCCAGGATCTTCACGGTGGCTCAACTGCCGGGTCTCTTTCAGAACAAACTTCGAGGGACCAGAGTCAGCGGCATGTTGACCACGATCCAGGTGTGCCCGCTCCACCCTCCGGTGTCTGCTCGTGATGAGAGGTCAATGGCTGCCCCAAATAAACTTTTGCCTCAGAGTCGCATTCTCCACGATTCCCTGCCAAAGAATCTACTCTGGAGTACGTTCGAGATTGGCTGGCACGACTATCCCGCGGGCACGCGACCCAGCGACCGAGCCATTTGTGCTTGTGTTGTCCGACCGTCAGAAAGGCATAACCCGCTCAACAGCGATCATCCGGCATAGCCAGCTTCATCCACGGCCGTATTCGTATAGCAAGCATAGAGGGGGTGGAAACTGGCGAGGCTGGAACGGGGGAAGAGGAGGGAGTGGAACAGGGGTTCCGATGAATTTTAGTCCAATAAGACCAAGTAAGGATTCCCACTTGGCAACTGCGCCGACCGGGAGGGAGGCTAGTCCCAAGTAGTCCCAAGTAGTCCCAAGTAGTGCCAAACTCGCCGCCCTCAAACTCCTGCGCCCTCTTGAATCTTGAATAAGAGCAATCAGCCTCTCTCTTGACTTGTTGCTGCTGACGACGACCGCCCAGTCAGTCAGTCAGTTTCGGTCTTTGACCACCACCACCACCACCACCACCACCTCACCTTTTCTTCCTTTACTCGACCCCACCCTCTCCCCCTTATTCCTTTCTTCTCTCCCCTTCGATCTTTCATTGATCTTTCATTCAAGTCTCCGCCTTCATTCTTCTCTTTTCCGCGTGTTCGTCGTCATTTTGTGGTACTCGGCTCGCTTCATGCTCCCGACGTCCCTGCGCCCGTGAACACCAAGCGCCGTGTACTGTTTGTACTGTACATATTGTTGCACCAACAACATCATCGGTCGGCGTTGACGGTTTGAGCCCTGCATCTGTCCATTCGACTTCTGTATATACTTCTCTTTCGTTTCGATACACCAACGGAGACTAGCTGCAACAAGGGTCTTTCCTGCGAATAGGGGTAGAACCACGCGACACGCACCTTCTCGGGAGGAAACATTGTACAGGATCGACACACCGCATTGGAACGCCGATGCTAGGCGCTTGAGCCCCGAACTCGACAACGGTTTCCCTTCTTCCACTCCATCTTTTGTACCACACGGTCGCTGGGAGTCACCATGGCATCGAGCAACGAATCGACCTCGGTCGATCTGGGGAAGCCCCAGTTCGCTTCTCACTCATGGGTTGAGCCGATCGTAAGTGCTGCTTGGTTTACTGTATCACCTCGCGGAGTGGTCCTGACTCTTGACTCAGATAGTCGTCAGTATCATGCTTAGCTCGTTATATTTCAACCGTCGCCGGGACTTCAGCATCTTCGGCAAAAACAACAATCGGGATCTAGGGTCGTCGCATCCGTTATACCTGAAAGATGAAGAGGCGAATGATTCCCTGGACAATTTATCGGAGGGGGAGCTCAATGGACAATTCCAGTCGGGCCCGGGAGTCGACAACAACAACAACTATCCTCCCAAGCGTCGGAATTGCCTGTGGTTCACGGTCAAGACGCCCAACTCGTCTCGTTTCGCCCGCCACTTCCACAGCCGCATCCTGCAGAAGTTCCCTTTCCTGGTTGAGATGTTCTACTGGGTCATGAACTATCTCTTCTACTCCTGCACCAAGGCAGTGGCCCAGTCCCTGTCTCCCGCCGGTCGCGACGTCGTCCAACTTGCCCAGGACCATGCCGTCGGCGTTCTCAACCTGGAGCACAACTCGTTCTTCAGCATCTTCTTCCCCATCGAGGAGGCAGACTTCCAGGCGTTTTTTATTAACGGCCATCCGAACTGGATGACGTTCTTCAACCGCATCTACTCCCTTGTCCACATTCCTGGCACTGTCGCGTAGGTCTTCCTGGTGACAATCAATGAAAGCATTTGAAGACTAATGTGCTTTCTAGTTATCTCTCGTGGTGGTACTATGCTGCCCCCGACTTCGAGCGCTACGCCCTCGCTCGCCGCACGATGACCCTCGGCAACTTCATGGCCTTCATCATCTTCTGCTTCTGGCCCCTGATGCCGCCCCGCCTGCTGCCCGAATCCTTCGGGTTCCACGACACCGTCCGACAAGAGCATGCCGAGAGTGTCTGGGTCGGCGGCAAGATGGTCAACCAGCTGGCCGCCATGCCCAGCCTGCACTTCACCTACGCCTTCTGCATCGGCAACACCTTCTTCTACCACTCCGGGGTCTTGCACCGCCTGTTCGGCAAGCGGTCGTCCCGCATCACCCTGCGGGATATCTTCCTCGTCGTCCTGGGCTTTATTTACCCTATGCTCGTCCTGTCGGTCATCGTCGCCACCGCCAACCACTACTGGCTCGACGCAGTGGTCGCCACCTTCTCGGTGGTCTTCTCGTTCTTCTGCAACCGCATCTGGATGATCCTCCTGCCGTTGGAGGATATGTTGCTGTGGGTGCTTCGGCTGGAGAAGCCGATCCCCACGACGGGAAGCCGGCGCCGCGGCGGGCCGACCGACGATGAGAACGGCCGTGACGGTATCGAGTACCGTCCTCTATAATATATACGACCGATAGTCGGTCCGCCATCTCAGGCAATAAATCCGCGCAGTGAAAAATATATGCTCATTGACCAATAGAATTTAATCGTTTCTGACATGTTGACCTTGATTGTTGGTGTATGACCATTAGTTCCAAAGTAGACCGCTACCTGGTGAGATAGCCCCAAGATAAGTCCTGCTGGCATCATCACACCACACCATGTCAGAGTCCACCCACATGACATATCAGCTTCCGGCCCCAAGTGTGACACACCCCGTATCTCCGATTATCCTTAATCCCAGCAATTCAGCAGGGCATCGAATCAAGATGAAACTCAGCCAGGACATTAACCGACACCTACCCCGAACACTCAATAGCACTGGTAACCAAAGGAGATATCCTCACCCAGAATTTCTCGCTCCCGACTAAGTAGCCGTGTGTTGCGCATTCCAGACCAGTTTCCAATTCATCCGTAAGATTGATTGGGGCGGCGCATGGTGGCAGTCAGCCAGCCAGTGAGCCTCAGTGCCGTACTGTTTGTTACCTTCCTTAATCTCCACCACCGCCGGGCTCACAGCTTATCTATGGAGTACTCAAGACCATTGGGTGGGACGGGACCGGACACATCCCAATCGCAATCTCCTGTCTGAAAACCAATTTCAAATCTGCCGCAAAAAAAAAAAAAAAGCAAGCGAAGATTAGAGCATGTCATGAAAAGTTTTTTCTTCGTTGGTTCGTGAATTAAAAGTTTCGGGAATGGCGATGGTGATAATCCTAGTGGGATAAGTTAAGGGGATATTCTTTGATAAGGGATACGAGGTGTGTCAATCACCGAGTTTACGTAGACACATCTGCTGAGGGTCGTCTGTTTGGGACTACACGAGTCTCTACGATTCGCAGATAAAAAATTCATCATCAAAGTAGGTTGGTGTTCAATTTGGTCGGTCAGGTATCGAAAATGAGATTATGAAATTCAGACGCAGACGAATGGAAGCAGCGTGTCATGGTCATGGGTCAATGGTCCTAGCGCTGTGGTGGGGGGTTTCAAAAAAGGGAGATCGTTGGGTTGCCAGCCCTAAGGGGGAAAGAACAAAAAGTTGATCCGGGGTAGCGGTGGCTACGATCCAGACGAAAAGAGGGTTTCACGAACAGCACAAAAAGAAAAGGAAGAGAAGAAGGTAAGATCGACTTGGTCCATGCCAGGTAGATCATAAGTGATGGTGACAGTGGTCACAATCTACGAGTAATAAGGAGAAGGGGTGGGGGTTGGAGTTGGAGTTGGGGTTGGGGTTGGGGTTGTGGCTGGGAACGAGGAAGGGATGACACCGCCAGTCGCACTGGCGACGCCGACGCGGTTGGCACCGAGGGTGTTGGTGGGACAGGCGGTGCGCAGCCCCTGCGACAGCGAGGCCAGGCCGACGGGGCCGAGCCGGTCGATGGTGGACGGGGCGGGCACGGTGCCGACGTAGGCGTTGAAGTTGTAGAGGCCGCAGATGCAGGTGTCGACGATGTCCTTGAGGCTGGTGTCGCTCATGACATTCTGGCCGTTGCGCAGCAGGGCGAAGCGCTGCGGGCCGACGCCCATGGGCACAGTGAAGGCGCTGGCGCCGGCGGGCGCGCTGAAGCTGCGGCTGTTCCTGCCCGAGGCGACCTGCACCGTGGCGGGCGACTTGAGCAGCGCGACCACATACACCACGTCCTCCATCGTCTCCCAGCCGTTCGGCCGGCCGCGGAAGAAGTTGCCGCTCGAATTGTTCGGGCTGCCCTCCATCGTGGTGTCGGTGTTGTCGCAACTGACTCCCTTCGGCGTCGGTCGGTACCAATAGATCAGCTTCTCCTCGCTGATGTACGGATCCACCGTCTTAGCCCCCGCCTTATAGGCCGCAATGAAGGGCTTGGACATCTGCAGCCAGCCGTCGTGTGGCCTATCACGTTGCAACGCCGTTAGTGACCATCAAGGATCTGAAACAAGAATGTTAAAAAACAGGGACGAAAACTCACATGTCCATCACCCATTTAGAGGCGCCATCGTCGGTGTGGGGGGAAGACAAGGGACCAATGTAATGCGATTCCCCGTAGTCATTCCAGGTGATGATCTCGACAAATCGAGGGCCAAGAGTCAGGATCTCCCGCCAGCGGTTGAACCAGAGCAGATCGCCAGGGAACACCCAATTTTTGCTGTAGGGCACTTCGCCGCCAAAGTGCGTGAAGAACCAACCAGATGCCGCTGCCAATCATGAAAATTAGTTTTTTTTGAGTCATGCTTAGTCTCCCTTGTTCCATTTTGTTTTCAGCTGAGGTGGATTAGGGGCCCAACTTACGAGCGATATACCCCTTCCCTCCAAGCGCCTTGGTGTATGATTGGTCTCCCTCGGTGACCGAGACATTGCGGCCGGCGCTTGGGGCCTTGTTGTCGCCATTGTTGTCCCACGCCATCCAGTTAAGCGCCCCATCGATCTTGCTGAAATCCCCCTGGCCCGGGTGGAAATTCGGCGCAAAGTACACATCCATCCCCGACGCGGCCTTCATCTGCTGGATGTCCAAGCCATCGCCCGCAAACGAGGACACAAATACCTTGCCGTCCACCTTCAACTGCGCCGGCCGGTTCCCGTACTGCGCGACCTTCTGCCCGACCGTCGCGGCCTGCCCGGTGCTGTACCAGTTGAAGTCGAAGGAGATGAAGACCTTCATGTCGTTGCGGGCGGCGGACTCGTATGCGAAGTTCAGCTGCGTGTCGGTGTAAGGGTCCACCCCGATGTTTAGCGCAAAGGCGTCAATCCCCAGCGCCTTTGCGCGTTTCATGTCGTCGTCATAATCAGCAGCACTATTCCGATTGCTGGTGATGCCGATCTGTCTCCATTGGTCAGTACTCAGATCCAATTTTCCAACCCCTTCGCAGAAGTGTTTCACCCACCATGAAGTGACAGAAAACGAGTTTGTCGTTCGCGGCGAGGGTCGAGTTGACATTGATGGGGGCACTGCTCGCCAGGGTAGCCAGCCCGGCAAGAGCATAGAGTGGTAGCTTCCAGAGCTTCATCTTGTATAGATTGTGCAAGTAGAGTTGGAGATAAGGAATGAATAGAACTGAAAATGCAATATACACAGACTGTAGTAGTAGTGATGTAAAGGAATGTGAGCAGAGGATCAACCCCTTATACGGTCAAGAAAAGAAAGAACTGCAGAAGGAAGAAAGGAGAGTAGAGAAACGAAGAAGACGAGGTGAGGTGAAGAAGGGAAGAACAAGAGCGCAAGCAGTATTTATCGAGGGTTGTCCCTGGAGGCAGTGGGCTGCATAGCCCGATTGAACCCTGAGTTTCAGGAACCGGCGGGTGGGAATCCTTCAAAGCCCCAACAAAGAATGCTCCAATCGAAAGATGAAATTCTCCTGTCTGATGTCAGACGTGATGCTTTGATGATTTGCGCTTGTTCTAATCCACGAAATTGAGCTCCACCGCGCTCATTTTATAGTGTCAGCGGTGATCATGGTCCGGCGAATAAAACCAGGGGCCGCCCCTCAAGAGATAGCATCATGGGGCCAAAAGAGCTCTCTGAACGGCGTTGATCCTGTGAGACAACGAGTAACAGAAGCCATTGCACTGAATAGCACCAAGCAGTCCTTGTCATTTGCGCTGGAACGGTCGCATATTCTCGCACCGAGAAGAGAGGATGGACCCTGGGACGGGGACGAACCCTGATCGATTCCTAAAAGGGTAATTCTGGGGCTCGCGATGCTACAGAAGCATCGCAGTCAACCAGTCTGTTACCTTAAGTGTGATCAATGGAGGGCATCTGATTTGAGTTTCGAGGATCGTCCAGCGTTCAGCGTTTACTAGACAGATCAAACGGACGGGCAAGAGCAAGAGCCATCTCGTAGACATCGAGGACGGCCCAGAAGAGGACGGTGAAGTGCTTTGCTTCCCCAGATGAGATAACACAAAACTAACGGTGATAAAACTTGAGCTTGTGCCACCAGGATTAAAGGCGAGTTGGCGGGTCTGATTGGTGCTGACATTTTCCGACGTGATACAGACGGATGATCTTAATACTTCGAAACAAGCCAGCTGCGGGAAGCCAGTCACTCCGTCCAACGCTCTTCATAAGCCTGAGCGCGCGAGCGCTCTGGCGGGTGCTTGGTTCAATGTGTGCGCGTTTGCAGCCCAATGCAACCCAGCGAGCACTGCATATATGCACGAAGAGCTGTGGGTTCTGACATGCTTTTTCTTGCATCCCCGGCATGACATATGCGAGAGCTGCGGGGTAACATGGCTGGCATATCAGCCACGCGATGCCATCACCAGACAATCGGAACATATGCCAATCCGTTTGCCACTGATTTGGGAGGTTGTGGACGCCGTCCGCTTTGCGTGCGATGCTACCGGGTTGAGGCTTTTGTGGTGTATCTCGATGTAAACGGGCTGACCTGCAGGGGGAGGAGGGGGTTGAGATGGGCTTACCCTAATCCCAAGCCGCAAGGCGTGTGTTACAAGGCACCATGTGACTACATAGTCGTTTGCTTCAACTTCCATGACTGGATATGCTCTGCAGTCTGTCCTTGAGCATCAAGAGACCTGTTGAACATGAATCCATGACGGACGTTGGATATAACCCTCCGAGGTTCAACGTCTTTCGCTTAGCATGGACTGAAAGGCTTTAATTCACTCAGGGTGCAACCTTAGCGACAACATTGGCACGAGAAGCCAATTGCCTAAGACAGGTATGCAAGTTCAACAGGATATGAGGTAATGAAAATGATCAAAAAGGATTTCTGCATACTAGAGGAACGATATTTGCGAAAGAGTCGCTGTGTGAGAGCGGTAGCATCATTCGGTGTAGTTTTGCTGGTGGGCTGCCATCACTCATCACCGATTGCATCTCGCAGGTCATCGAATTTCTGTCGGGGAGATGGGGTCTAAAGGAGAGGGAACAAAGAGAATCACAGAAATAAAAAGTCATTGCCAGGGGCTCCTGGCCAATACATGAAACCATTGATGTTATATGTTTCAAGTTTGACAACGACATTTAAGAAGGAATGCTCTGATGATTAACAATGAGAAGTAAAGGGAGGCTAGAGTAAGTACTCAAGGAGTATCACAAGAGCATACCAGGGTATTTCTTAGTATTATACAAAGAGATAGACTGTATACACGTTACTCCGTCAGCAATAAACAATGAACAGGCCATATACTATGGAGTAGCAGTGGTGCAAACCAAGCAAACCAGACAAACGTGCAGTCCCGGAAGAAAGAAAGTCCAGCGCCCGCATTGTCTGAGAGGCGGGACGACAATTTCTCTTTCTTGCGTTCACTTCATTCCGGACTCGAGAATACCCTCGGCGGTCCTTGATGTGCTTCCAGCGCCTCGACAGTTCCCGGTTTTGTCGCCTGTTGACCGTTTCCCTCCGCAAGAAAAAAAGTCAGTGCTCTCTGCCTTGGTTTATGTGGTTATGTGTTGATGTGTTTTGAGTCTAGAACACTCTCTTCCCCCTTCCTTTGCTCCCACTCAGCGGCCTTGCCTGCCTTCGTCCGCCCGTCCCCCATTTGTTGTTCCCCGCTTTCCTTCTCCACTATTCAGTTGGTCAAGATCAGATAAGGATCTACTATGTATAAGCACGCAACCTACCATCACCTTCACCCCTTCTCTCTTCCCCTCTCTCTTCTCTTCTCTCTTCCCCTTTGATTCCACCTTCCTACTATTCTACACCTCTATATCATCAAAATCAACTGACCATGTGAGGCAGTATCCTGACCGGCTCAGTGCCCGTCCGAGGGCATCAACATGCCTGCTGTCCATGGCGACTTAATAGGCACGGTGATTCCCACTGATAAAGAGCTGCCGCCGGATATTGTTCCGCGCCAGGTAACGCTCAGGGACCGCGTCACAGTCGCGACACTGGTGCCCTTCACCTCGGCTGCGATGGTGCCCCGGTCCCTGCTGGCGTACCTGTCCGAGCAATTAAACAAGGAGATCGAAGGCGGCGACACTTATGCCATGATCGATCCCATCCCCCTGGAACAGTTCGGGTCGTATTGGTTCTCAAACTTCGGAGCTATTATGCTCCTGGGAGACATTAAGAGTGTGCAGGACGTCCAGACAATGGGCCGTCAGCGGGCCAATTGGGCCAAGATCTGCCTGGGTAGTTTCAACATCAGACCCAACTATCCGGGCCGTAGTAGTCATGTCTGCAACGGCATGTTCATTGTCACCGATGCGGCTCGCAACAAAGGTGTAGGTCGGCTGATGGGGGAAGGGTACCTTGAGTGGGCTCCTAAAATGGTCAGTTTATACAACGCAGTTCGGACTCCCAAGGCCAAATGGTTGGACGGTCACCCGAATCGGTTCCTTAAAGTTTCCTTGCGGCACCACCCTTGCCTCCTGGGGGGATGTGGGGGGTGGTGCGCGCTTGGCAGATACCTCATCCGTAGAAGTCTAACTTTGAATAGGGATACACATATGCTGTCTTTAACCTGGTCTACGAAAGTAATGTGGCGTCCTGTCGCCTGTGGGACGCCCTGGGCTTCAAGCGTATCGGGAGGGTTCCCGGAGGCGGGCGGCTGATTTCCAATCCAGGCCAGTATGTCGATGCCATCATCTACGGTCGCGATCTTGGTCCAGATGGAGAGGACTCGGCGACGCAAGATCGGTTCGACAAGATTCGGTATTATCTCAAGCAT
This sequence comes from Aspergillus uvarum CBS 121591, assembly GCF_003184745.1. NCBI lineage: Eukaryota > Fungi > Ascomycota > Eurotiomycetes > Eurotiales > Aspergillaceae > Aspergillus > Aspergillus uvarum. The sequence goes on from NW_020291364.1 coordinate 22,031, forward strand.
TCCAAATATCCCCGCGGGGCAGACCGAGCGGAGAAGAGTCGGCTGCGGAGCGCCGCCACTCACTACAAGCTGATCGGGGACACGGACGGGACCGGCGAGAAGTTGATGCTCAAAGACAAGGAGGTCGTGTCGGATCCGCAGCAGCAGTACGACATTGCCCGTGAGATGCACCTGCAGCAACATGCCGGCATCAACAAGACGACTGCCGCCATTGCTGTCAAGTATCACTGGGTTCGTATCAAGGAGACAGTCAGTCGAGTGATCCGGGATTGTCCACAGTGCAAAGAAACTCTCAAGCCAGCCATCGTGAACGGTTTCATGAACGAAAGCTCACCGGAGATGGACGACGAGCTCGAGATTGAGGATGAGGAGAACGAGGAGATGGATGATGGAATGCACGTCAATCCCACTATACCGACCAGCACTCTCATGGGGGCACATGCACTCATGGACCACACGGCCGACCTGGATGCACATTCGGCCCAAAACCCATTCGTAACCACCCATCCTGGCGTTGTGCCGGGGACGGTGGACTCGATCACCGACTACACCGGCATGCCTCTTGACCCGCAAATCATCAACATCCACCAACAACTGCCCCGATTCCACCCTCACGATCCCATTACCGACCCCTACACCCACGGTGCCCATGCATTACATGGTACAAGTTTTGAAGACGAAGTGCGACATCACTCGACTCATGACTACCATATGATGGTCGATGACCCGACAGACCCCGATCCGTCGGCTGCACTTCATCAAAGCGCGCTGGGGCTGGTACCTTCGGCAGCGCATGACGTCCACCATGAACAGATCCTCGCGAAATATGATTACGTTGGACAACAAGACGACGAGCTGGACTTTGTATAGCATTGATATAGTTGTTAATGCATCGCATGGATGATTGTTACTCAGCATTATATAGACAGGCTAATGGATAGAGGAGTGAATAGCATGTTTTTTGATATTTGTGACTGTCTAGCCTAAATCACCTTATGCATGCCTGTCCTGTCCTTGACAAGGGTGTAACAGCGGAGGCATATAGAGCGCGATCAACAGCCCTGACTCAATAGCAGCACATCCCTAAACAGAAGAAAATGCCGATAGCTCTAATACGGTTCCAGCACGGGCCACCTTCGTCAACAAATAATGTCCTGCTGGCAAACTCTTTGGACTGCCTCCAAAGTGTAGATTAACGTGGTTATGGATGAGGTATTTGCCCTGTGAATGTAGAGAGTTGCTTGGCTCCCAGTTCTCTATCCTGTCCCAGTGAATAAGCCAGCCCTTAGGGAACAGCTGCTTCAAGCACTTCATCTTGATCCAAGCGAAGTTGTTTACCTTCACAGTTCTATGTCGTATTCACGGCCGCATTGTCCATTGACTATATCATATAGTATTCAATACCTTGATGTTCATTCACAGGGTTGTCATCCATGACTTCTAGTCCTGTCTTCTTCCCAACCGCCCGCTCTCCATGATCTTTCTTCCTCTCCCTCTCTCCCTCTTTCTCTCTCTCCATACTCCATAACTCAGGTTCCATCCATACCACATCTGCAAAATTGAAGCGATAAAACCTCTTTCCTCGTTGAACATGAAATATAATAACATAGTACTACACATATGAACCTTGAGATATGATCTACATGCCTTTTTTACTCTGATGTCTGTGCAACCAATCTACTCTTGTGGTTTCAACCCTCCCAAGGTAGCCGGCTTGACCATTATCATGCCTCTATCAGTGAGCATGGTCCAACACCGTCTTCATGGGCGTCTCTTGCCATATCCTGATCCAAAGAACCCTGACTCAAGTTGGAGAAGATACCGCGATACTTGCCGCAAAACCGTCGAGTATCTCAAATCAAACGACCGAAATCCGTCCCAGCGAGTTCCGCCCAATAATGAAAAGCCCTAGGTCTCTCGCCCTGAGGAACAAATTTAAATTAAGCTAATACAGGCGAGCTATAACGACACTGCGAATCGCGAGACAGTTCAGAGCGCCATGAGCCCGGGGAACTGAATCACAACCACAACTACTATGCCTGCAGCCCAGCAAGTATGTACCCATCTTTCAGTATCCTTTTCTGTTGCGCACACGTGTCTGACAGAATCTTAGCAGATCATCGTGAATGCGGGTGACCGGGCCACTCCCGAGTTTTGTCTGCAGTCTGAGATTGAACGGGAGAAGATGTCGGACATATCTTTGCTATAATGACCGGGAATGGAAGTTAGAAAACTCCAGACACACTCATGTCGGTGGATTCCTACCTCCACCTGCTTTGATGTCCTGTTCTTCACTCGTGTCTTGACTGTATAATTGATTGTGTAGTACATCACTTGAAGAGCCTCATTTCGCTCAGGAACATCTACCTCCAGCTACTTCGAACAAGGTGCTAATTCTATGAACCCCACCTCCTTTACCCCCGGATCCCTTGCGCAGATTGAGCACATCGAGCGTGGCAGCGATTCATCCCAACGATACGGTTCCTATCGGCACCCTGCGCCCTGATAGCCCTGATCCGCTCAAATGACGGATGGGCTTTGCACGCCTTCAACAAGTAGGGAGCGCAAATTCGCACGCTTTCGAAGACCAATGTATTTGTGGAGAGAGCCATAGGAGGCCTTGTCAGCGGAAGCACTGTTGCGCTGGCTAGTTTCGACCCGTTCATTGAATGCGATTCTCGCTTGGCTAAGGACGTGGAGATATACGCATCCCATGACCTTAATCATTTCCACGAGCAATGGGCTTGGAAGTCGTAAGAAGACATGAAGGCAAGACCCTTCCAAAAACAGACGAAGACCTCCAATCAGCTTGCCTAGCTGCCAAAATAACTGTTTGACATCCGTTGGCTATGGCCGTAACCGTGAGACCAGGCGCTGAACTACCGGACAAGGAGCGCCGTGAGCCGAAAGATGATCAGAAAATTAAAAGAACCTCATCAAAATTGGCCTGCATTTGGCTCAGCGAGATCGAAGTTCTCAAGAGCCATGTCAGACACCTCAAAGAGGATGATGCAGTTCGTCGAATTCTTCGAAGGCCAATTAAGTTCCCAGGATCGTTCAGACATGCTGACAACATGTAAGTAACATGGCTTTACTGATATGATCTTCATGCTAACGGCACTAGGGTGAGCTCGTTTCAGAAAAAAAACCGAGACAATGCTAAAAAGATCAATTTAAGCAATCGTTAAACAACTCCCTCGGCTCGATCACAGGGAGCGAAAGGAAGTCCTTCTTTCGGGAAGCTCCGATTATACCATGTGGCATTGGCAGACCTGGGGCTACGGAGACGGATCTTGTGGTTATCGAAGCGAAACGAAGGGATATTGCGGGGTTTTTGGCAAAATTCTGCGTATACGGGTAGGTTATACTCTCCTCCGCCAGGGTAAGATAAAACCGAAAAAGTACCGACAGCGAGGGGTCTACCAGAGCCTGATGCACGAAGAGGTGGTGGAAACCCTTTCCGCATGATAATTGGGAAGTAGTTCAGACACGTTCACTATTTATGCGTTCCCGCATAAGGGCGACTAGAGTCAGGGCTTCGGCTCTTTGTAATACCAGTCGATGCTTTTAGCCCGCAGTTTCACATTCCAGGACAAGATACACTTGCATTCATGATTGCTACAATTGACAATTCGTCGGCCACCGGTAGATTGATGGACACTCGCGGACAGCAACATGCGTCCTAATAATCCCCGAGAAGACTGGGACATGCACGTCGAGCAATGAATCGTCTCCGTCTAAACCACCCGCTTATCCTGTCTCTGCAGCCTGCTTTGGCGATGTTTGCGGTCATAGAGTGGCGCCCTCTTCAAGTCCTTTCGGTGATTCAATGACGGCAGTGCTGCGTAACCTTGCCGCGGATCGCAACGAGGCGCAGGCGGCCGTTGTTGACGCTGGCCCATCCAAGCACTGCATTGTACTTTGCGTCACGCCCAAAGTTTACAGTGTCCATGAAGCTGCCGTGACAGTGTCGCAACCTTGACTTGAACGCCTTTATGGTTGGTACCTGAGCCCGGACCGCATGGAAAGACACTGCTGGTGTACTCAATCGCAGCAATTGTTCTAAATGCGCTGAGCTCAAGGAGTTTTGCTATGGCGATAGCGAGAGGCGTGAGGCGAGAAAGCGACGCCACTTGCGTGGCACGCATAAGAGCCGAGAGGGATGAAAAACTCCTGGAGGAAAGTCCGCGTAGTATCCCACTACTGAACTGGATTTCTGCAGAAATCCAGCAACTTTCCATTTCTGCTTTAGGTCCAACTTGGCGCCTCTTTTTACTTACTGATCAGCCCAGAGTATAGGGGAAGTATAGAAGTATATATTCGACATAATCCCTAGATAATCCCCAATTGCTCAAAAATGAATACTAGAAAAACAACTGTTATTCTAAAAACCTGTCTGTGCTTTATTGCATCTTTAACTATCATTATACATAGATAATATATTGAAATGATTTTTCTGAAAGAATCTGATGCTTTTTACATTGTTATGGGACCAAGGTCCTAGTATAGAGCTCCGCTTCAGGCATTAATTGGTGCCTGAGTGACGGGCACCTTAGCCCGTTGCGGCATCCATCTACCCATGGATGCCTAAGGCACCAAGGGAGTATTGCAGCAGTTAGTTTGGAGCGAAGGTCCTTAAGGCCTTTCTTTTTTCTTTTCTTTTTGAAAATGGAATTCTTATCTGGTTAAGTTTATCTATTTTCATAGGCTTATACTGACTCTATTCCTTTTTCTCTTTATTCTTCATTCTTTTTATTCTTTTAGTTTTTTTATTATTTTGAAAATTTGTTCTTCTTTTAACTCAGGCCCTGTATTACTGTGGCTGATTACAGCTTTTAACAAACTTAGAACCCCGTAGAAGGTCATAGGAGCTGTCGGATGGTGGCTTGGAGGCAAGCGATGGGCAAACGCTGTCTTCGGCTTGATTGTGTGGTGTGAAGTCGTATGTTACTAGTTATTTTTTCCAGCGAAGATGTTTGGTAAACAGCTGAATAAAAGCATATCAAGCCATTGCAGGTGCCACTATTACATTGAACTCAACAACCAAAATATAGAGACTTTAATCGTCAAGTCTATAGTTAAGCAAGCGAATAGAAATCCTATCCTTATAAAAAGGCATCCGCTCATAAGTAGGCTACGTACGTGTAGCCAATGCATCATCACTCTGCCATCCTTCCCCTGCGCAATCCATAACAAATTCGAAGGCGAAGGTGATGAGATACTGGTGCGGGCAGTCATCCTCGACAACAGGATGTTTAGCGCGTCCAAATTCCTCGTTATATTAGCGGTGAAAGACTGCGCAACGGGCGTGAAAAGCGCAGAATTGACTCGACTGCGTGATGCATGCTGGGGCGACTGGGTTGCGGGATTTGGTGACTAAAGGGCAGTCACCTGCGGTTCTAGATGCGTATACTGGGGCTTCAATCGAGGTCTTTCAGCAGGCGTTGATTATAAGCTACTTGAGTATTGTGGGTGCTTGAGGTATTGGCGTAGTTCGAAGGAGAAAAAGAGCGATGTCATCGCTCCGACGCGAGGCTAACCTGCTAATGTTCTTGGAAGCCAGAAGTCGGGTCTCAAATTGCAAACTTCGATTATTTCCAGCAGATGTAAAATAGATTCACGTCTATAATAACCATTTACGAAGTGGCGCCGCCATCAGAGCCCGGCTTGGATTGTAGGGGGAACTGAGGAGTCCAGAACACATGCCAGTGCCAATCGATTGTCCCAGGTCGTCGTGACAATGGGCACTGCCAATCGTACGGCACCCATGATAGTACAATCGCTGGATAATCGTCTTGTCACAACGTCCCGATGGAATAGAGCTCTTTCGTATATTTTGAATATGGCCAAGAACCCCAGAGGCAGCCGCATCATGGCGTAAACAACTTTTCAGGGTCGACACTGTGGTCGGTGGTGAGCCCGCTAAGCTGATTGCCGATTATCGCAAATTGCCCGATCATCGCAAATTGCCCGATTATCGGACAGTGTGGGAAGCCCAAGGTTTTGTATAAATAGTCAGCACTTAGCATATGGGAGTATGTGTTGTTTTCTACAGTTGATTACTGATACAAGTAGTAGGCAAACTAGACACGCACGGGATCTGCTCTCATCGCTCATACACACCTCTCTCTCCGTTCTTCTGACCAGACATCTCCCTTTCTTTTCCCATCAGAGGGCGGTTTGCCTTTGGGAGATTGTACCATAATTGAGGATGTTCCGTCCCTTCTCTCGTCGAATACCTCGACGTCTTCCCTCTATCTCACCGGCTGCAGGCGGTTTCTGTCGTCTCATCCGCCGTCCTTTCACGTGCGGTGATTTGCGGATGTCGCCGTCATCGCTTCCCCAGGTTCAACCACCCATTTCGACGGCGTTGCCTGGTGACTCCTATCAGCTTCTATCGACAGATAAGAAAGCCGGGGCTGCAGAGGATGCTTTATTTGAGCAACAAGTTCAGGATGTTGAAGCTTGGTGGAAGACGCCCCGGTTCGAGGGTATTAAGCGACCCTACTCCGCAGCCGATGTGGTCAGCAAGCGGGGAACATTGCAACAATCGTATCCAAGCTCTTTGATGGCCCGGAAGCTGTTCAACTTACTGAATGAGAGAGCGGCCGAAAGCAAACCTGTTCACACCAGTATGTTCAACATTTCCGAGAATCTTCCTCTCAGACAGCCAGCCAGAAGTCAACGCTAATTGTAAGCGATATTGAGCAGTGGGTGCAATTGATCCTATCCAAATGACACAGCAGGCTGATAACCAGGAGGCCTTGTATGTATCCGGCTGGGCGTGTTCCTCGTTGTTGACTACTACGAACGAAGTCTCCCCCGACTTTGGAGATTACCCTTACAATACTGTACCAAACCAGGTTCAGCGGCTATTCAAAGCCCAACAAATGCACGATCGAAGACAGTGGGATACAAGAAGGAAGATGACTCCAGAGCAACGAAAGCACACTCCCTATATTGATTACATGCGACCGATAATTGCGGATGGTGATACTGGGTATGTTATGCTTACAGATTTATTATTTTAACCCAGATTGACGCAATCCTAGACATGGCGGCTTGAGCGCTGTCCTTAAATTAGCTAAGCTCTTTGCTGAGAACGGTGCTGCTGCTGTTCATTTCGAAGATCAACTTCACGGTGGAAAAAAGTGTGGCCATCTAGCAGGCAAAGTTTTGGTACCAATAGGAGAACATATTAACCGACTTATTGCAGCACGTTTTCAATGGGATATGATGGGTGTCGAGAATCTAGTCATTGCTCGAACAGACTCAGAAAGTGGAAGGCTTATCAGCAGTGCTATTGACGTTAGAGACCACGAATTTCTCCTTGGAATCACGGAAGATGTTGAGCCACTCGCGGAGACTTTACAAATTATGGAGATGCAAGGAGCAACACCGTCAGATGTCGATGCATATGAACTGGACTGGGTCAAGAAGCACAAACTTACGACTTTCGATGAGGGTAAGTGAACTCCCTTAGGCTTCATTAAGATATTCCCCACTAACCTTTGATAGCCGTGGATGCGCGGCTTGAGGCTGAAGGTGCCTCGCAATCATCGCGCGATGCATATAAGAAAAAAGTGAAGGATAACCCGAATTTATCCATCTCCTGCCGACGGGTTTTGGCCAATGACTTTACCAAAACTCCTGTGACTTGGTCTTGCGACCTTCCCCGTACTCGGGAGGGATACTACCACTATAAAGCTGGTTTCCCTGCCGCGACTAAAAGAGCAAAGGAGTTCGGGCCCTATGCCGACCTTCTCTGGACAGAGACAGGTGATCCAGACATCGCCAAAGCTGCGAAGCTTGCAGGAGAGGTGCGGGCTGCTCTTCCGGGCAAGAAACTAGTTTACAACCTTAGCCCATCGTTCAATTGGATGAGTCAAGGGTTTGACGAGGCGTCTCTAAAATCATTTATTTGGGATCTCGCACAGCACGGGTGAGTTCGTCCTTGTTACTTATGATATTCTTAACTTTATTAACTAACCACCTGTAGTTTTGTGCTACAATTGATATCCCTTGCGGGTGTTCATTCTGGCGCAACAATCACGGCTGAGCTTTCACGCGCCTTTAAAACTGAGGGCATGCTCGCCTATGTCCGCTTAATCCAATCCCGCGAACAAGAGCTCGCTATCGATGTCCTCACGCACCAGAAATGGAGCGGTGCTCCTTATATGGATGGTATCCTTGGGACAATCCAGAGTGGAAGCAGCAGTAGTAAGAGTATGGGCCAAGGAAATACAGAAACGGGTCAGTCGCACCTGCCTTTCAGTACTGTGGTTGAAGACCATGTCACTGACAATTCCTGCAGGCTTTTGAATCAAGCTAAGAACGACTTGAGAAAAGAAACATTGTAGATTGATTACGCGATCCTGAAGAAAAGTTTTTCCTTGGCCCACGGAATTTTTCATGATCTCGAACTGGACGCTCCCTTTGACCTTCCTTCAAGCACTTCAATATGTACAACCTAGACTGTCAAATTCCAGCCTCGGCGGGATTTGCCTGTGCTCGGGGGTTCTTACACGTAAGGCTGAGCCATTCGTATACGGCTCCTCTAGGTAATAAAAGGCTAATACAAGTTTTTTACTGTTTCCTTCAATGTGCCGCGTTGGCTCCGGATGTATGTACCGAGTTCGTGTGGACGCAGCGTGGCTTGCTGTCGCCTCTTGCCAGCCGACAAACACTGCTGGTGCACAGGATCTTTTCGTCGAGCTCGGTACTGGAAAGCAGCCGTCTCAGCGGTGAACTGATGCTCTAGCCGTTCAAGTGTCTACACACTCGAAATAGGGCGGAGAAATAATACTCTCATGGTCGTTCTCGATCTCATATATTTGCCTGATATGAACATAATGAAATAAGAATCAAGTGAAGCATAAATAATGAGTTACGCCCATTTCATCTCTTCCCCGCCCCGCGCGGCAACCACCCACGTGAAGTGCTTCCTGAAGGAGGATATCTCTCAAGGTTGAACTATGTGAGCAAATCCTAATGTAAACTCAACCCCCAGATCCCCACGGCAGGTTATCATAGCCCTACAGCCAATCTTCTTTGCCCTGTTCAGGCATCAGACCCGCTCAATCTCTCGAGCAGACGGCTGCGAATCCTTGGGACCGTTAACATTATTTTCACCCTCCGCCTGGTCCGAGGCGGTCACATCTCGCCGCACAGCATCCGCATTGCCATATAGACCGATTCGATACCAAGGAAGCTCGAATAGCCTGTCCATGCTTTCCAATGTCCGGCCTGCGGTCTCCGGCACACTAAACCACACCCACAGTCCGCCAAGAATCGTGACGGCCGCAAACAACCAGAACGTGCCCTTTGGACTGACCCCCCCTGCGGAAACAGGGAGCAGCATGTCTGGAACCGCCCGCGAGTTGCCATACTGATTGACAAAATGTAGAGTCATGGTAATAGAGGTTGCTAGTGCACGGATGCGCAAGGGAAACAGCTCCGCAGTAAGAAGATACTGTATCGAATTCCACCCGAGCGCCCATCCAAACCCTGAGATGTAGATCATGGCAACTGCCCCGCGACTCGCGCTGCGCTTAGAGTTTGGAAGCTTGAAGCCGTCGACCACCCCCAGTTCTGGCACGGCGGTGAGGAACGCCGCGATGTAGATCATGGCGAACGCCTGGAGGCTGATTCCGAGCAGCAGCGAGCGTTTCCGACCAATATAGTCGACCAGAAATAAAGCGCAGATGATGGCCGCTATGAATTTCACGACCCCAAACACTGCCGTGATGAGGAGTGACTCGTTCGTTCCCGTGATCCCGAGCAGTTCAAACAGGTCGGGTGCATAAATTGTGATAGATCCGGCCCCAGACCACTGTGCGAGGATCTGGGCTAAGGATACAATATGTAGGCGGTAGAGAATATTACTGCTCGAGAAGGCCTCCTTGACGATTTCCTTCCATCCAATCCCCTGGGTTCCTTGTACTTCTATTTGATATGCTGTTTGAATTGCTCCGAACTCGCGAACCACGTAAGGATGATCGGGGGATAGTTTGCGGAGCTGAGCTAGGGTCTGCAGGCCTTGTTCATCCTTTGACTGCTTCACTAAGTAACGGGGCGACTCGTACTGAAAGAAGGACAGTATAAGTATGATTCCGGCGAACATAATATGTAAACTGGTTGGCACGAGCTGAATCTAAGTTGTTAGTATGTAGAGTGTACCTAGGGGAGGGGGGGCATGGGGGCATGGAGCGTGGACGAACCCATCGGTTATGCGTATTATCACCAAGATGAACCTCGCATCCATAGTTTGTGAAATAAGCCAGCAAAACGCCAATATACACGAATCCGGTGAAGATGCAGGTACAGAGACCTCGAACACTCGCTGGGGCCTAGAGATGTCAGAACGAGACTAAGGATATTCGTAAGGATGTCTCACGATTTCAGCTAGGTATAACGGCCCAACTACCACTGTCTGTCCGACCCCCAGGCCAGCAACAAACCTTCCAGCGTAGATCGCGCCTAAACTGCCATCCGCAGCCATAAATATGGCTATACCTAGCATCCAAAGAACACAGAGTTGGCGTGTTGCCCACAAGCGACCAACCCGGTCACATACCAAGAACGCACTATCAAACATATTAGGATACTTGTGCATGGACAGTGCGGTAATGCTGTCGCTGTAGCTTACAATAGAGCACCCCCGACAGATCCAATCTGCACCATGGAGGATACGTTTCCTCGAATATTAGCTTGTTCCACTGTGCTGTAGGACTGGAAGTTTATGGTTCGTTGGAAATCAGCCGAGTTGAAGGTACCGGTGATGAGGCCCTCGTCGATACCTCGCGCCGTGCCCATCAAGCCAAAGGAGATTACAGAGAACCAGAGGTGCCAGTTGAAGATTTCTTTGGGGTCATCGTTGGTTCCCAATTGGAAAATGTTGATGGGCTTTTTGGATCCTGCCATTGTGGGATCCAGCTATCGTAAGACTCCAGCTGGGTATGCAAGATTTCGGATGGCGGACGAGTACCTAGAGCTCCAAGAGATGGACCAGCTATTTATGTGAACAGTTGGCCGTCAGTCCAACAGGAGTGCGGGGATTGGAGTCTGGGGTAGCGAGAGCAACGGGCCGGAGCAGCTTCGGAGTGGCTATTACGCACGAAACCTCAAAGATAATGGATTCATGGCAGTTTGCCACTTGCGCGGGGCTCTGACTAGCCTTCAGCTGTGGGCCTGATTCACTACTACTACTAGAAAGGAAAGTTTTGGCCAACTGTTCACATAAATAGCTGGTCCAGCTGCTGGGGCTCCCGCGTGAGATCGGTCTTTGGTTTCATTTGCGATATACGGCCCAGGAGATGAGAGCTTCTGTGGTACCGAGATTTTAATTTCCGTTGGGGCATGTACGTCTGGCCAACAGATGACACGTCCCATATCCGACATCATGCTATCTCCGATAGATCGCGGCCCCTCATAATTCCACCTTTCCGAACTTCGGACATGCACCCTAAATAGCGAAAGGTTGCTGCACAATGCACTGTACCTGTGGATGATTTGAGGCACTGGTTGCACCTTACATGACAATTGTGTTGAACAACATTGCTGACCACGCCCCGATTCTCGGCCAATGGCACCAGCTCCGAGTGACTAGTCTCGATGAAGAAGATAGTGACCTGAGATCTGGGAATGGACACCATATCAAGCCCCGGTGGGTATAAAAATTCTTTCAGTAAACTTACTGCCAAGTCCAGACTGAAGCTAGGCTTGTCTCTCAGTTGTTCTACATATCATCATGACGACTGTCACAGAGTCAAAGGTGCTGCGCGTCTCGGCCGTTCCAAGTTCAGAAACACAACAGCCTGCAGCCCCCAGGAAGCGCGAGGTGAGGCCTGAGGTATCTCTCCTCGCAGGCGCCTTTGCCGGTGCTGTAGAAGCCAGTATTACGGTTTGTGCCAAGGCCGTTCCACTCCAAGGTCCAGGCCCTGACCGCAATAGTACCCTTTTGAATTCGCCAAAACGCGCTCCCAGCTTGGTGTCACCGGTACCACTCAAGTTTCCACACCCAGAAATCCATTGACCATCATGAGGCAAACGATCCGAGAGACTGGTTTCCAATCTGTATACAAGGGCTGCTCAACCCTGGTGCTGGTGAATGAAACCGCCTCAAACAAATATTGGCATCTAAGATCTGACCACGGTCCTGCTCAAGGGTACTGCATTCAAGGCCGGCGTCCGCTTTCTATCTTTCGATTCCATTAAGGGCCTACTGTCCGATTCGAATGGCAGGCTATCTCCAGTACAAGGCATACTTGCTGGGGTGGTGGCGGGGACGGTTGAAAGCGTTGTGGCGGTAACTCCTACTGAACGTATCAAGACGGCCCTGTGAGTTTTCTCATTCCATCCTTCGACTGCGGTCCGGTGGGACCCCCTTTCTAATTCATACCTTTAGCATCGACGACGCAAGGTCTCTCAAACGCTTCAAGAGCGGCATGCACGCGCTGAGCACGGTCGTTTCAGAAACCGGAGTTGCAGGTCTCTACCGTGGGCTTGTTTCCACCACACTCAAGCAAGCTGCTACATCTGCGGTACGGATGGGCACTTATAATTTTCTTAAAGGATTGATACCAAGCAGCACTCGCGATGCCCCGGGCACACACGGTCCCATTGTCACTTTTGGTCTTGGAGCAGGAGCCGGTGTCATTACTGTATACGCTACCCAGCCCTTTGACACAATTAAAACCCGGGCCCAGGCTGCCCAGGGGTCAACTACATTGGAGGCGACGCGGGCAATATTGAGAGATGGAGGGCTTCCGGGATTTTGGAGGGGAAGTTCGATGAGACTTGGGCGGTTGATTCTCAGTGGTGGCATAGTGTTCACAACGTATGAGAGTATTGTATCGCTGTTTGAGAAAGCTTAGACTGTATAGCAATGCGATGGCTATGAATCTTTCGCTTGCATAGCGCTTTCCATCGTAGCCGCGCATTGTCTTTTACTGGGGACAGGGGCTTGCCTGTCTGCGAATCTTTTTTCTTGCACATGCTACTCTCGGCTGGTCTATATGCATCTTTGTAGCGTATATGCGTCTTGGAGCATGAAAGGCAGTCAGAAGCGTGCCGTTCGGTAGCGCCTTGAGGACTCTGAGTATCCGGCTCCTGCCAAACGCAGTATCGTTTCCAGAGCTATAGATGCGCGCCCAGCAAAGAGTACAGTCACTTCAATCTCCATTGTATACTTTCATGTGTCATTGCTATTTGTTATATGCAACCTGGCGACTACAAGAACTTGCTGTCAACAGTATACAAATCCAGATAGTGGTCCACCGCCATGGATTCCATTTCCTCTCGCTCCAGCCCCAACTGCAGCAGCTCACTAACCCGCTCCTCCGAAAAGTGGTCAGCAAGGTGTCGCTTGAACTTAGCAAGGATAGCCGGCTTTGCCTCCTCCCGACGAAGGCGATGGCCCAGCGGAGTTTCCACCGCAACCTCCTCAAGCACGGTACCATCATTCAGTTCCACCGTCAGAGCGTTTGATATCGTGCGTTGGGCCGGGTCATGGTAGTCCCTGGTGTACTGCGGGTCCTCGACACAAGTAATCTTTTGCCGTAGCGAGTTTACGAGTTCCGAAGACGCCGCGACGCTTCCGTCGAGGTAATCTGTTGCCTCAAGGCGACCGAAGACGAGCATCACCGCGCACATGTACTGAATGCAGTGATCACGGTCGGCAAAATTGTTCATGGGTTTGAATTGTTTGTCGATGATGCGGATGCAGGCTTCGTGTGTGCGGCAGGTGATGGCTTTGATGTCCGCGGCGGATTTGTTCATTGTCGCTAGTTTTTCGTGGATCGTTTCGCAGGCTTCGACTGCTGTCTGCGAGTGGAACTCCGCTGTGGAAGCAACATGTCTCTTATTAGCGGGCAAGGCCTAGATTTCGAGCGGGCATTTAGTGATACGTACCCGGGTATGAAACCTTGAACAGCACGTTTTCCATGACATAGCTCCCATACGGGCGTTGAAATTCGAACTTAGACCCCTTGAACATAACTTCATAGAAGCCCCATGTAGGGGTAGAGAGCACAGTAGGGATTCCCGGCTCGCCTTTGAGAGTCTTCAGAGCCAGGCTCACGGCCCGCTGGCATGCGTCTCCGGCAGCCCACGACTTGCGTGACATGGTGTTCGGAGCATGGCGATAGGTTCGCAGACTTTGACCATCCACCCAGGCCTGGCTCACCGCATCTGCAATCTGTTGCTCGCCCAGCCCAAGTAATTTCGATACCACCGCGGCACTCGCGACTTTCACGAGGACAACATGATCCAATCCCACACCATTGTAGGAATTGAGCAAGGCCAAGCAGCCTTGGATCTCATGGGTTTTGATCATGCTCTCCAGGATATCTCTTACAGTATATATAGCCCCCCCGGCAATGTTTCCGCCCGCACGGTTGGTCCGGGTCACCCAGTCGGCAACTGCAAGGATAGCGCCGAGGTTATCAGACGGGTGGCCCCATTCGGCTGCTAGCCAGCAGTCGTTAAAATCCAGCCAGCGGATCATGGCGCCGATGTTGAATGCCGCGTTGACCGGGTCCAGTTCTAGCTGCGTTCCGGGAATCCTGCATCCGAACGGTACGATGGTGCCGGGGACAGTGGGACCGAGTAGCTTCGTGCACTCTTTGAACTTTAATGCTTCGAGGCCGCAGCCCAGGGTGTCGAGGAGGACAAGGCGCGCGGTATCAAACTATAGTCCGTTAGCCCAAGGCTCTGCAAAAGGGGTGCTGGTGTGTTAGAAGCGTTGTCACGTACAGCCAAGTTCGAACTAATTTCGTGGTTGGCGACATAGCTCGCGATGTCCCTGATTTCCGGGTCGTACTGATGAGTGGTAGACATGATGTTGAAGCTGGGCAGGAATCGCGCAAGGATGATTGAAGAATGCTGGTATAGATTACGGCGTAAGGTCAACCATCAACGTCCCGAGAGCTGGAAGGTGGCGTGACTTTAAAGAGCAATCGAGGCCCATATTGTCGGCACAACATTTTTCGATGACTGTACTAGATAGTCCCAATTGCGCATTTGCGCCGCCGAAGAGGGACTCCGATTCTCTGTTCCGAGAGCGAGCGGGTGGATCCTGGTTGTCGAAGTTCACCGGCGAGGGCAGAACTCATCTCCGAAAGTCGGCATTGAGCATCAGTCCCGGTCCGAAACGCCGCGATGGAACTCCGGAGGTCCAGTTTTCTGTGGCTGCTTTTGGCAGGCTGTCCTTAAAGCTGCTGCTCTCTCAGGGCTGATACTACAAAATATGTGGCCAAATCGGAACCGCGTTTGTACAGTAATGCCCCCAAAAAATGTGGTCTTTTTCACTCACATTTCGACCATCTATATTTTCGTCGCCTTGTTCCAGTGCCACGTTTGTACTTCACGAATCTCGCCACCAATTCGTCACTTCACAGGCAATTTTCGCGCATCTGCAATCAAGAAGGAAATGGCTATTCAAGAACTCAAAGCAGCGGTGGGTTAACCATCGCATCAGGAACGTCATCAAAAACCAAAACAAGAGAATCAAATATCTCAGAGAAGTCACCGTCAGTAGGCATTGCGGTTCCCTCGTTGACTTGTGGCGGACACATGAATAAAGAATCCATCAGCGGTCCATCAGACTGTCCGCCCCTCGTGCCACCCTCTTCGTTCGGTTTAGCTGCAGTAGCACCTATAGGAAGAGAAAATGTAATTTAGTCCCACGTCTTATTCGAAAAGAAGAGAAAGGGTTTAGAGACAAGTACATTGAACCCCATTAGCATTCATACCCGCCCGAAACTGGTGGCGCCAGCGCCAAACGGTATCGAACACATGACTCATGCTCATCCGACAGCGGATTTTAAGCTGCGGCGTCTCTTCTTCGTCAAACGGCCACGATGCAGTGTCGGTGGCATTCCACATCTGCGCCAACACATCTGCGAGGCGATCTGGGCGATCCCGTCTCATCACACTAGTCCGTCGCAGCGCCGAAATCGCTCCGTTGAAAAGTAACTTGCCGTATTCGAAATCGATCTGGTGTCGAATGCGGCTTTTCAAAATCTTCAGCAGTGCAAAGGCCGCAGAGACAGTCATCTGCAGAATATAATTTGTCGCATGACCAATTTGGCCTGATGTTTCTAGTTCCAGGACTTGGGAGAGGAATGCTGTGGCCGCGACGAATAGCTTTGTGAAGCCTTCCTTTCGTGCATTTGTGCCCAAAAACACGAAACATCGGAGGTGCAACTCTGCGCCGCGCAGGTAGGTTTTATTTATACCTGGTTGATGGTTAACTGTGGCAAGAGCCAAGGTGACGTAGGTTTCCAAACGGGATATGTTCCTTCCTAGCTCAGTTTCCATATTCTCGAGTTCGTTCTCCAGGAGCTGCACAATCATGAGTTTTTCCGTACTGATAAAATCTGCGGCCTCTGGCCTGGTGTTATAGACAGTCCTTGTAACGTGATCACAGAACTTCTCTATGCGAAAGCGCACAAGAAGGTCTTCTGAAGGGAAGTATTCAGCATCCTGCAGTGAGGATGGCCCAAGAGCCCAGTCGTACACTGTCCCTGAAGGCTGTCCATATCCGGTAGAGACACTAACAATTGTGGTCAGCTTGCGGTAACCTGATTACTTACGTACTCACTTCTGAGCTACTATATTACAGACAAGCCAAGTCTGTAGGCGGTCCCTAACAGCTTCGCCGTGGCTTATATGCAGCGTGGTGAACTCCTCCGCCCGTACTGGCCGGTGCAATCCTGATTGCATCGATAGCTGCATCATGATTCCACTGAGTACAAACGTGGGATCTGCCTTTTGAGTGGTTGTGGGGAGTGGCCAGGTACATAGCAGGCAAAGAGCTTTGATCACATTATAGTCCTGCGGTATACTGTTCACTGTGGCCCACATAAGTCGTGTGAATGGGCCTAAGAGTTGGTTGAGGAAATTGGGATTTGATGCATCCCGTCGACTGGCGATACAAATGACGGTCCATGCTTGCAATGGGCAGGACCGAAGATAGTCCAAGGGTGATCTTTGAGGGTCTAGTAGTGGTAGAAAAATATGGTAATGCCTGAAGTACCTGCGAGGCTGTTAAAAGATCGAATCCCTCTATTACCAATGATCGGCATACTGACTGCTCAAACAACTCTGCTACTTGCCTCTGAGAAAGCGAAACGTCTTCAAGTTTCCAGAAGTCTGCTTCTGACGCTCTAGATGGTCTCTCGCTCAAAGAGGCCAACGGCGTCCATCCGTATAGTCCGGTATTTTCGGGGTTACTAGATTGACTAGACAATGCAACTTCCAAACCAGATGCTGTACCCAAATTTCCTTCCTCTGAATACTGAGAGCCCGCATCGGCAACGCCAGTAGCCAGGCGTTGGCGGAGTCCGGCAATCTCGCTCTCCATCTCCGCATTCCGTCTATCGTGATCAACATTTACCGGCGAACCAAGAGATTGTTAAAACTTACTTCCTTCTCATGGTACGTCGAAAGGATGGTTCAATCTTGCACTCAATTTGTAGTCGTCGACAACGTGAACAAGGCTCTGTAGATGGTCTGGCGCTGTCGCATCTAATCTACGCATTATCAAAGACCCACTGGTTAGCGAAGTTCAAGCCCTGTGTTCTGGGCATCGTAACCTCGTTAGACAATACTGACTTTGTGCTGTTTGCACTCATTGCAGGCCTTTCTCCGCGCACCACCGCGCTTTCTGTTTGGAAGAGTTGTGCGTTGCTCCATGCCGCTGGGCTTTAGGACCCTTGTCGGAAGAAAGACTGGAACTGTCAAGTATCACGCAGTGTTGGACCAGGCCGAGCGGTGCGTCTCTTAGCAAACGGGGAAGGGTACTTCAGCACGTGTCAAGATAGCAGGGAGATAAATTTGAGATAAATAGACGCAAAGGAAGTCGGTTAGTAAGCATAACCGGGTAATCCACAAGCGGGCTGGCCACCTCTGTATTCGACATAAAATAGCTATTTTTTAATTCTACATTCCACTAACAAGACTACTTAGCTGTCCTACATTATAATATACTACAGAATAATATCTATATTCTTTTTGAATCTATATCTACAAGTCTATAATCACTTGTTTATCAAAAAGACCAAAATTACAGAAAAGTATAGTGTATTTTATATTACCTGGATATATCTAGCTATTTAGAGAAAGTTCTTCGATACTAGATATTAAGTATAGCTAAAAATAATATCCGCGGGCCTGTATACCTTATAGTAGAGTAATAAATATACTAAGCTTTAACTATAAAACTGTTATGGAACCAAGGCCCTAGTATAGAGCTCAGCTTCAGGCAGCAGTTGGCGCCTAAGGCCTTGCATACTAAGTACTAGAACTAGCGCTAGCCTAGCACACGTTAAAGAATTTCGTACAAATAGGAGAAATAGCCTTCCAGCTATTTCTTCTCGTTCTGAGGCACGTTTCGATTAGCACAATCCATCCGTCCTGTAACAGTAAGGCTATCTTTTCTACTGCCCTGGTTTTCTATAAAAATGTTTATGGCGGTGTGTTATATCTGCATATGGCTTGGTTGACAGTAATGTCTCTCAGCTCTCCAAGGCTATTGTGTAGTGACTGTGCATCTGGTTGTTGGTGTTGATAATTCCGTGGAGCTGATGTGAGCTCTGCGGTGATAACTAAGGCTACAAAGGTGGGTCTATGGATCAGAAAACAGTGGTCCTTAAAGATACTCAGCCCTGCACAGAGGCAGATTCATGGAGCTCCTGCATATTATAATAGACCTATATTGTGGCAAAAGGAATAAAAAGTCGTTCTGCCTGAGATGGATGCAATGTAAATCAACAAACAGAGATAGCCGGAACCCCTGACTGTAAAATGTTTTACATCCACATGGTTTCACGGTAGAATCCACTAAGAATCAAAGTCTGCACTCTTTGTGATATCCTCCAATGCTGTCAAGTTCTCTTGGAGCATGTCGATCTTTCCTTGAGCCGAGTCAAAGGCTTTCCTCCCAAGAACAAGTCTAAGATATTGTTTCTTGTCTTTGGCCATTCCTTCCCCAGTAACAACTTCGAAAATTCGTTCGGCCGCTTTAGCGGGGTCTCCAGGCTGTTTTCCGTCCTCATCCTGAAGATGTTGAATTACCTTGCCGACTGCAGTATTTCGGTAGACTTCGGTAGCTGGCGAAAATTTAACTGCCCCCCGTCCCAAGAAGTTGGTTCTAAATGGTCCGGGCTCGACCAAAAGGATTCGAATGCCGAAAGACTGCACTTCAAGCGACAGCGACTCGCTGATTGCTTCAACCGCGTGCTTGGTAGCAGCGTACATACTGACAGCAGGCAGCGATCTTAAACCACCGGTTGAACTAATGTTCACAATAATACCCGACTGAGCAGCGCGCATCGAAGGCAGGACAGCCTTTATAACTTTCAGTACACCAAAGACATTGGTCTCAAACTGAGCCTGCACATTACTAAGCCTGAAAGATGAGTATATGTAAGCTTTACTCGTATACCTTTTATCAAAGAGGGTTTTGATAGATGATTCTCTTACTTAGAATCTTCAACCGAACCAACTAAAGCATAACCAGCGTTGTTTACAACAACATCCAACCGACCGTGGATTGCAGTAGCTTCTTCAATGGTCTTCTTCACTGTCTCTTCGGGGCTCGTGACATCAAGCGCAATCCACTTTCCGCCTTTGCTGGTAATTTCGTCCACCAGTTCCGGGGACTTGGAAGGGTTGCGGGAGGATGCAATAACATAATGGCCCTTTGCCAGAACTGTGCGGGCGATAGAAATTCCGAACCCGGCCGAACAGCCGGTGATCAGCCAAACCTTGGGGGCAGTTAGAGTCATTTCCTCACGTCCAATACTGAGTTTCGGAAGGACAGATGATTTAGAGGATCAAGGACTTAAAAAGAGAGCATCATGATGGCAATTCAGGGGTTACCGTCTCTACCGGAGATAATCATAATGAGATTGAATATGAGCTATAGTTGCTTCATGAATGCAATGACGTTGCTGACGAGCTTCGGAGACGAAAGTATGTTCTGGTTTGAAACAAACCCCGAAGTTGCCAGAATGATGCCAACAACGAAGATAAGAATAAAGTCTCTACTGAGTGCACTAAGTGGATACAAGTTGACGCTAATTGCTGACTTCGGCATCCTTAACTCCATCCACAAATGATTTCATAGGTGGCAAGTCTTCAAAAGTCGCGTTTAGAGTTTTAAGCTGATTGCGGCCTCTGTATCCACATTTAATCTAAGACATCCAGAGTCCATCTGAATGTAAGTCTAACCTTGTGGGCAGCCAACAGCAGCATGACTCTTCCAATAGAACTTTCCCTAAGGATTCTAGTTCCTCAGCTTTACTATTTCTAGTAGTGCATACACCTGTGCTAAACTCTGCAGTATCGATAATCAATTTTACGGGGTTAATCTATGCAAACCTAACTGTAAGGTTTGAAGCTGGTGATGATATGCTGCACCCCACCAAAGAAGTCACTGAAGAGGCACCAGACTCCTGCTATTTTGTGAGAGGCGTACGTAGATGGTAACTAGACCTTTTGAGTTCATGTCCAAAATACAACTTGGAACAGGCCATGGAATTCTTTGTGTTTCTGGCTACCTCGATTTGGACTAGGCCCTCGCCATCTCTGTCATTCCGGCGCACTCCGGCACACTGGAAGCCAAGCGACCAATTCGAGCGCTAAAAGCTGACATCTGCATATTAAACGCGGATTACTTGGAAGTAACTAATTACAAGAGAAGAATAGCGGAACGCAGAACATATTCCGAGGATCCTCAATTTGTATGACCTAACATGGGGAGGGAATTTCGGAGTTAGAAGGTACTTTTCTGTTCGCCGCATCCGCAAAGCAGGCCCTTACTTACATATAAAAAGGCCTCTCTCGTATAGTACTTATACATGATCGGTCAAATCATCCGGAAACTGTGTTTTTTCGCTCCCTTTCAATTCTCAGCATCTCATTTTTCCTGGCTTGGGCATCATGACCACCCGCTACGCCGACGTTCACAAAAACCCTCAGGGCCCTGGGGATGCTCGCCCAACAGCTATACAGGTTGTTCGCGATGAAGGATTGGAAGGCCAACTGGCGGACCACTCTATCCTCGTAACTGGTGCATCCTCGGGCATTGGTGTCGAAACTGCCAAGGCGCTTTTCGCCACCGGTGCTACTTTATTTCTGACTGCCAGAAACCTAGACAAGGCAAAGCAAGCCCTGGGTAATCTGGTCCAATCTCCCCGCGTACACCTCCTGGCTTTGGATCTGGAGTCTCTAGCGAGCGTACGGGCCTGTGCTACCCAGCTCCTGTCATTAACGACGACTCTCAACGTCTACATCGCCAATGCTGGAGTCATGGCGACCCCAGAGGGGCGCACCAAGGATGGCTTCGAGACGCAAATAGGTACCAACTATTTCGGTCACTTTCTCCTCTTCCTTCTTCTTCGTCCGGCACTTTTGGCTGCCGCAAGTCAGCAGGTGAACTCAAGGGTGGTACTTCTTTCCTCCATCGCCCACAGATATTCGGAGGTCATGTTTGACAACATCAATTTGGAAGGCGAGTATGAGAAGTGGAAGGCATATGGCCAGAGCAAAACTGCTCTTCTGTGGGCAGCGAATGAGATTGACCGCCGCTATACTCCACAAGGCCTACGTGCTTTTAGTGTTCAACCGGGTGGCATTCAGACCGGACTGCTACAATTTATGTCCGAAGAGGAGAAGAGTGGCCTTACCAGCGATCCTACATTGGGCCCGCAATTCAAGAGTCCCGAGCAAGGCGCCGCTACTTCGGTGTGGGGAGCTATTGCAAAGTCTTTGGAAGGAACGGGTGGAAAGTATTTGGAGGATGTGCAGATTGCTAAGGCATATGACGCCAGCGAAGGGCAGTGGGCTCCTGGCTACTTCCCACACGCATATAGCCCCGAGAAGGAAAAGAAGTTGTACGAGATGTCGCTGAGATTGGTAGGCGAGGATGAGTAAATAAATTGAGATTCCTTCATGTATTTCTAAAACAAGATAGGCTCCAAAATGATGAATTTAGGAATTTGTTTATATGATAAAAGGCATTTCTTCAACATAACATAATCGGACACTGCGACACTGAGCCGGCGGCTATCTACTACTACCTTACTGACTACCTCAATAGGCCTGTGCCTGTACAACAACCTGCAGAGGCTGTGTAACTTGAAGGACTGGTTATAGACCACTACTAACGGGACCACATAGCTAACCCATTTGCGTTTAGTCAGATTACCCTGGACTATAATACACCACGACTCCCAGACAACCGCGGCATTTTCGACGGTGTTCAGGAATATTATCCACGTATGACTCTCCCTTGAGTTTCAATGTACCCTAAATACTTGCCCATGCATTTTCTATTGATCTCATGCAGTTCTTCTCTGTAACGCCGAGATTGTCATACGTCCTAGATAGCACGACAAAAGCCGTCAACGGTTAGCTCGACATTTAGAAATGGCTAAAAAAAGATACTCTCGGGGCAGAGCTGACAGCACCAGTCTCTAAGCAATCAATTATCTAGAGTTGCGCCCTGAAACAGAAAATAACAAGGAAAAAAGGAACAGCTACCCTAACGTTCTAGCAACCTGTTGCTGTCAATGCAGTAGCCTCGACGAGATAGAGCTCTGAGCCACCACCAGTAGAACACGACGAATGGGAGTTGAACGTACTCTTGCACGCAGACCGGACCAGTCAGAGGACGCCAGAAAATGGATGGTACGGGCTATGGTCTTGAATGTGATCAGTAGATTAGGGAAATACTTCGACCAGGGTGGATGACATTCGATTGACTTATGTACTGTACTTGTATGTCACTGCACTGAGAGCGTTCTGTTTTCAGTGAGATCGGGACGGTACGATACAGAAAGATTACTGTAAATATACTGTCTGAAATACTTTGTACTGTACTGAGTTTTCTTCGAGTAAGACAAGCCGTACAGTACAATCAATACTGACCCCGCTTTTCCAGACCCACACTACTGTAAGGTACAAATCGCAAAGTTACAACGCCCATCCCGCAGAATTTCCTTCATCGCATGATGCCGGATCCAGCACAGCCATTGAGAGAGAGATATCCACTTGAACCATAACATACATACAATTTCATCACATTATATACCTATCTTTAAAAAAGCACTGATCGTGACCTACAATTTCGCATCCCAAGCCATGCGATCCGAGCTTTCAAGAGGACGCTCGCGCCCGTCCCACCACAGCGGGCACAGCTGGAACCACTTCTCGCGGCTGCAGAAGACATGCACGGAGCGCTTGTGGCCGAGGTCGACGTACTTCTGGACAGTGAGGCCCTGGGCGTTCTCGTAGGAGAGCACGGTGCCGCCGGAGGCCTTGGGCTCGCCGACGACGCACTGGGTGCGCGGCTCGTCCAGGAAGATGTAGTGGATGACGCTGGACCACCAGGCGTTGACGCGGAAGGCGCCGCGGATGTTGTTGTCGCCGACGAGCGAGTGGCGGCCGCGGTCGTAGTCGCCGGCGTCGTAGTGAGCGCCGTAGTGATCCTCCTATGCAGGAAAAGAAATTAGCATGGACGAAGACTACTAACCCGGAGAAAGAGGGTAGTTTCAAAGAAATACCTTAGCCCAGTAAACCTCGAAATACGCAAACGGCTTCTCATCAAACCGCCCAAACAGACACAACACATGCTTGTCCTCGTGCAACTTCCGCAGATAGTTGCGGTGGTGCTCGACCGTGCCGGTCTCGTTCCACCCCTTGGCGACCCGGGGATCGTTCTGCCACGTGTGGAACAGCTGCAGGTGCTCCTCATTCTGCCAGTCGACGGCCATCAGCGAGAAGTGCTGGTCCAGGTGCGGGATGTACCGACTGTACACCAGGGAGCCGGGGGTGGGCTTGACGGGCCGGATCGGGTGGCGCGCATACACGCGCTCCTCGGGGAACTTCATCGAGAACTCGTAGTTCTGGGCCATGGGCGGGTACTGGCTGCCTGCGCGACGGAGAAGGCCATGGGTGCCCTGATCGACGGCCCAGATGGGCCGCGGGCCCAAGGGGGAGCCGGCGCCTTGCCAGAAGGCGGACCGGAGGAGGACGATGGTGGGCAGGTTGGAGGGTTGGTTCTCGGTGCCGAAGGGCTCGCGCGGCGAGGGAAAGGGCACGGCCAGCCCGGTGCGGATGCACTCCTCGCGGACGATCTCGTGGCCGGGCCCTTGCAGGTCGAGGCGCACGGTCTCTTGCTCCGGGTGCGTGAGGAAGGTGGCGTGGATGAGGTTCCAGATCTGAGCCAGCGTGGGCGGCTCCGCGGTGGTCCAGGTGAAGGTCGTGCCGGGGCTGCGCTGGCTGCGCGCCCAGGGGCTGTTGTTGTTCAAAGGGATCTCTTTGGCGGATTCATGGTAGCTCAGGTCGGTGTATTTGAGGGAGTCGTGGTGGAAGGGTTCGGGGAGCGGTTGCCCGGCGGCTGGGCTGTCATGGAGGCGGAGTTGCAGGACTCGCGGAGTGGTGGATTCGGAGACGACGTCGATCTTGTAGGTGGTGAGATAAGGATGGGGGAGTTTGACCCAGGGTAATGACCTGGTGGAGGACATGGTGGAATGTGTTTGGAGGGTGTAGAGGAGAGGAGGAGAGGTGATTGAGAGGGAGAGGGCGGGGAAGAATGATGGAGGAGGGAGAAAGAAAGGGAAAAGAGGATGCAGGGAGGAGAGCTACAAATAACTAACCGGAGTTAATCAACCAAATCAATCCATCAACTCAATCCACCCGAGGCCCGCGGAGGCCAAGTCTAGAGTGGAGCTTCTGCAAGTTCGTATCAAAAGTACCCATTCTTACCATCCCGTACACACCGAACCAAGCTTGGTTATTTAACTTGGTTATATCCGTACGAACATCATTTCATCTCACAACTTCCGCTCGTCTCCTGAGATCATCTCGCACTGCTACGATTACAACCTCTCTCTCTCCTCACTCCGTCTTCTCCAATTCAACACATCCAACCCCTCTACAACTGCTCACATCACCAACCATGTCCCAACACCCCACAGTGCAAGGCTGCCTCATCAGTTTTCCCACCCCGCAAATCCTCCTCCTAACGCTCAACCGCCCCGAAAAGCGCAACTCCATCACCCTCGCCACCAGCAAAGAGATCCAACAACTCTGGTCCTGGTTCGATGCCCACCCGACCCTGCGCGTGGCCATCATCACCGGCGCCGGGGGTTCCTTCTGCGCCGGAGCCGACCTCAAGGGTTAGTTACCTAGCCTTCCATTTCTTAATCACAATGACCCCAATCAATCACCCTGTACCACCACCCCTCACTAACACACCTCACTCCCGCCCAACAGAATGGAATGACCTCAACGCCCGCGGCATCGAAAACAAAATGACCGCCCCAGGCCTGGCCGGCCTGCCCCGCCGGCGCGGCGTGAAGCCCATCATTGCCGCCGTCAACGGCTTCTGCCTCGGGGGCGGGTTCGAGATGATCACCAACTGCGACATCGTGGTAGCCAGCCGCAACGCGACCTTCGGGCTGCCCGAGGTGCAGCGCGGGATCGCGGCGGTCGCGGGCTCGCTGCCGCGGCTGGTGCGCGTCGTCGGCCGCCAGCGCGCCGCCCAGATCGCGCTCACGGGACGGCCGTTCTCGGCCGCCCAGATGGAGCGCTGGGGGCTGGTCAATGAGGTCGTCGACACGCCGGAGGGGTTGGTGGACCGGGCGGTGGAGCTCGCGACCGTCATCGCGAGCAACAGTCCCGATAGTATTCGGGTCACCTTGGAGGGGCTACGGCTGGGGTGGGAGGAGGCGGATGTGGAGGTGGGCAGTGAGCGGTTGGTGGAGGAGTGGTATGGGAAGTTGATGGCCGGGGAGAATTTCCATGAAGGCGTCAAGGCGTTTGCGGAGAAGCGGGCGCCGGTGTGGAGGGCTGCGAAGCTGTGAAGTGAGCATTCTCTTTGGCGATGGGGATTGTGACGGAAGATTTGTTTGGTTGAATGATACCACTACGTATGAAGAATGCATTGTTTAGACTTGGTACGAAGTACTGTGTACGCCCTGCGGCAAGCGGATCTGGTGGTTACGCCCGGGATTTCCGGATGTTCTGTACGGAGTCCGTACAGTCGGAAGAGAAAAAGAAGCTGACACATTCTGCCACAGGTTCCACCTCAGATCCAAACTCTTGTTCCACTGACTCCACACACGGTTGTCTCGCGTCGGGTATGCAGGACTGTGGCAGTTTTCGGGGCCGGGAGACGAGTCTCAACATTGTCCCTGGGTAGCGACCTGAAGAACACAGCACTAAACTCCCTCCCGAGTGATCAGTGTATCGTATGTACAATCCTTGGCAACACTGACAAATTACTTCAACCGAGGCACTTCGCTCGACCGGCATTTTTCGGCGTGGGGCGGGTTGCGTTTCCAAACCCCGAAACAAGTCTAGTGGAGATGGAGTTTTTTTCACACAGATAATCTAATCAGATCCTTCATTGGCAGGGGGCCCATTTCACCAGGCCGTATCTGATCCGCTTTTGTCTAATCTGATCTTTTAGTGGTATTTGTGTTTTGTTACACTTCAGCACATTACAGCACGGAATTTCACAGCTGTCTTGGTGCCAAGGTACAGTACAGTACATGGATACAGTAACTTACTGTAATACTTTGGAAATCAAGTCTTCATGAGCTCATGACACTTACATGTATTTCTTTAGGTAAGGGCCATACAATATTACTGCTTCAATTCCCTCCCTCTTCAGCCGATTCGAGTAGGTACCTAGGTATGAATGTGGTCTCTTACTCAGGACGTGTCTAACTCGCGGCATAACAATGGTAATTGAGCTTCTGCCGACCTATGCTTGATCTGGACGATAGTTATCTTGCACATATACAATTCATGTTGCTTGTATCAATCTTAAACGCCTCGCTAGCCATATACATCATTATACCAAACACATGCCTCTAAATAACCTCCTCAACCCTGTCCATCTCACCCACTCTGCATCAAATCAAGCGGATGCAGCACCCCAACCACCGCCACCAGCCGTCATGATAACAATGCGGTCATGCGTCTTCATAGAGACGGTGTTCTTCCCCCCAATGTTGACCTTCCTCTCCATACCGGTATCCGGGTCCGTGGTCACCCACAGGTTCATTCCGGGCTGAGCTTCTTCACCTCCCTCGAGACCATAGGGGCGGTAGACGCGTCTCTCGGAGAGGATGGAGACCTCCATTGGAGACAGGAACTCGACCTCTCTGACGACACCGTCGCCACCGGGGTGCTTTCCCGGGCCGCCGGACCCGTCGCGGAGCGTGAATTGGCGCAACAGCGTGGGGTAGCGTTTTTCCAGGATCTCCGGGTCCGTGATGCGCGTGTTAGTCATGTGCACGTGGACGCCAGACTCGCCGTTCCAGGTCGGCCCCGCGCCGCTGCCGCCGGCAATGGTCTCGTAGTACCCGAAGCCCGGGATGGTCTCGCCCGTGTCCGGGTCCTTCTTGGAGTTGGTGCCGAAGGTCAGGTTGTTGCAGCAGCCCTGGGACGCCGCACACGCCCGGAATGCTTTCAGCACCACGTCGGTGACCCGCTGCGAGGTGACTACGTTGCCCCCGACCACGGCTGCCGCTTTCGTGGGCGAGAGGATACTGGGCGAGGGCACCCGGATGTCGATGGGGGCCAGGCAGCCTTGGTTCAGAGGCATATCCGCGTTGATCATGCATCGAAGACAGTAGATGATGGCCGAGTGGGTGATGGCAATTGGCGCATTCCACCCTCCGTAGACCTCGGGACCGGTGCCCTCAAAGTCGAACACCGCAGACCCATCGGTTCCGTTGATAGTGACCTTCAGCTTGATCGGAGTCCCGTCATCCATGTAGTCGACAGCCTCCAATGGCTGACCGCCGAATTTCTTATGGAGGTCCTTCAGCAGATTGCGTACTGCAGTCTCAGCCGTAGCTTGAATGGCATACATGTACTTCTGAACCGTCTCAACTCCATACTCTGCAAAAAGAGCCTGGATCAAGGAGATACCGCGAGTGTTAGCAGCGATCTGTGCTTTCAGATCTGACAGGTTATCCGAGATGCAACGAGCTCCGGAGCAACCGGGGTATTGCGAGGGCTTGTGAACCAGAAGCTCGATCATTCGCTCCTCATCAAACACACCGTTGCTGACGATCTTGTCACCTTCGATGGCAGCACCTTCCTGCCACAATTCGGTCGACTTGGGCGGCATGGATCCTGGTAGAATACCACCGATGTCGGCATGATGGCCGCGAGAGGCGACATAGAACATGATCTCGCTACCACCGGGCCTGTCAAATACCGGGGTAATTACCTAATTGATAGTTAGTCCTCAGTCCTGTCTTGTGGGATATTCTCAAGGGTCACGTACAGTAATATCAGGAAGGTGAGTTCCACCGCAGCTGGGGTGATTGGCCACCAGGACGTCGCCATCCTGAAGCTTGCCCAGCCACTTCTGGTGTTGGTAGCGTACAGCAAACTGCATGGAGCCAAGGTGAACCGGCACATGAGGCGCGTTGGCTACCAGTCCACCATCGGGAGAGAATAAGGCACAAGAGAAGTCCAAGCGCTCCTTGATGTTAGTAGACACTGACGTCTTCTGCAGGGTGCGACCCATTTGCTCAGCGATGGACATGAAGCGGTGACCAAAAATGGTGAGGCGGATAGGATCAATTCCAGAAGAGGATGCAGCTTCATCTTCAGTGCTTTTCGGTAGTTCCTGAAGATCAATTACAATGCAAGTATCCAGAATCTTGGCCTCGGCATTGGGCGCAACCACAACTGTTTGCGTCTCATCAATGATAATTGCTGGGCCGTGTACTCGAGTGTTCTTATCTAGCTTGTTGAGCTGGTACACAGGGGTATCTATACGCTCGGAATTTCCATCGAAATAAGCTTTCGAAACAGTGTCTGGGTCACCGCTAACATCCTTGATTGTGGCTTCGCGGAGCTGTACCAGAGGGCTTACTTCCTCCCGCACCTTGGAGCAAGCAATCGTACGAACGCGGACATCGTCAACCAAGACTGGTCGATCAGAGTTGAAGCCAAACTCCCTGCGATGCCTGGCACTGAACTCCTCCAGGAAGTCGGAGTCATCTTCAGGCTTCAAGATCATGAGACTTGTGTCTGAGCCTTCATAGCGCAAGTTGAGATAAAGTTCGTGTCGAACCTGATCGGCTGGGAATCCTTGGCTCTCCATATCCTTCATAGCCGCTTGGATCAAGTCATCGAAGCGTTTGTCGAGAGTGGAGCGGGAGGTGGAGTATTCGGTGGAGAGAGGCTCTTGCGACTCCTTAACAACTTCGGCCAGTGCCAGGCCGTACGCAGAAAGGACAGAAGAGAACTTGTGAATGATGATGCGAGAGATTCCCAATGAAGCAGCAACCGTACAGGCATGCTGACCTCCTGCACCACCGAAACATGCAAGATGATGAGAAGCAGTTTCAAAGCCACGAGCTTCGGTAAGGTTGCGGATTGGGCGTGCCATTGATTCATCTGCGACTTTCAGGAATCCCAATGCGACCTCTTCTGGAGTGAACTCTGTTTGACCCTTCTCCTTCCGCTCGGAGTTGATCTTCTGGGTGAGTTCTTTGAAAAGCTTCGTGGTGACCTCAAGGTCGAGTGGCTGATCCTCATTTTCTCCGAAAATGTGAGGGAAGTATTCTGGCAACAGCCGACCAAGGAACAAGTTGGCGTCGGTGACTGTCAATGGACCTCCTTTGCGATAGCAAGCAGGGCCAGGATGGGCTGATGCTGACTCAGGTCCAACATAGAAGAGACCATTCCGCCACGAGAGGATGGAACCACCACCAGCGGCCACAGTATTGATATCTAACTGCGGAGATTGAATGAGTACGCCAGCAACCTTGGATCCAAATACATGCTCAAGATGTCCATCGTAGCGGGATACATCTGTCGATGTGCCACCCATGTCAAATCCTATCACTGGGGTCTTCTCTTTCGGATCCCAGCTGGTCGCCGCGAATCCGACCACGCCAGCAGCCGGGCCGGATAGAATCGCTTTCAGCCCGCTGAACCTGCGGAAATCTACCAGGCCACCATCTGACTGCATGAATTCAAAGCGACATTCGTGTTGCTTCTCGAGGCCACCCTCGAAGCTGTCCGAGATAGAGTCGATGTAGGTCTTGATGACAGGGGTGAGGTAGGCATCCGCCGCGGCAGACATGCCTCGAGGGACAACCTTGATCATTGGCTGTAGTTTCGAAGACAAGGTCACGGAAAAGCCCATGTTCTCGGCCACCTCACCAATCTGGCGCTCATGCTCGGGGTAAGCGAATGAGTGGACCAACGCAACTGATAATGACTGGTAGCCTTGGTCTTTCAACTCCTGCAGAATCCGCCGCACTTCGTCGATGTCAAGTTCTTGTACCACCCTGAACTGTTCCCCAGTTGTGCCTTCGACGACTCGAGCTTCAGAGAAGCAATTTTTGTCTGCAAGCGGGTGGCAGGGGACCACCCGCTCATTGATTTCCACGACTCTCTCCGGCAGGACGCCAGGTCTCGCCATGGATAGATCGAAGATATTGGGACGGGATTGATCCCCGATTCTTAGCAGGTCGCGGAAGCCCTTGGTGGTGAGAAGGACCGACCGAGCGCCCTTGCGCTCCAGCAGTGCATTGGTAGCCACGGTCGTTCCCATGCGAAGACTTTTGATGCGGTCGAGCTTCAGAGGTTGCCCTCGTGGATGTGACTCTCCTGTGACGAGCTCCAAAATCTGGCGAATACCCTCGGTGGGTGCATCCTGATAGTGGCCAGGGTCGACGGACAGTAGCTTGAGGATAATGTCGGGGCGACCGGGCACAACGGCGTGTACGTCGGTGAAGGTACCGCCACGGTCGATGGAAATGGTAATCTTGTCGTCAGACCCGGTCATCTTGCCGGCTATCACTTCGAGACAAGACAATAGGGTTAGCAAAGAATAATGAAAGGAAATGTAGACTGAGTGAGGGGAAGTCAACGAGGGGCAATCGTGGGGTTCAAATAACAATCCCGCTTTGGGGAATTGTTGATAAGCTTCGGATGTCGTCAGTCGGCTGTATTTACTCTACGAGGAGTCCCATTGGCTCACGGTCACGTGTCGGGCCGATGACGGCGGGGCGTGCGGAGAGCCCGGCCCGATAACGCCGTCCTCTATCCCGGGCTTGATAGCCATGATAAAGCAGAAGTGTAAAGATAATGCACGTAGATAGATGAGCCCGAAAAGTTACAGTATATAGTAATGAGGAACTCAGAGTTCAGGAAGGTTGATCAAATTGACCTATCTTCTTTGCTATCCTAGTTGAGTCAGACTGCACAGCCGGCCCGGCCATGAACAGATATAAATATATCTGTGCAAAAGCCTCACCTGGCCAAAGATTACTTAAGCTTATTCCCCTTTATCAACAAGCCTGCACAAAAGTCGGAAATTGACAGCACAACTTCACTTGGAAGTCTAGACTATGGGGCTGTGTCAGTTTCAGCCCCAAAGATGCCAATAAGGTTAGCGCCTCAGGGTCCGATGTCTGTCAGCCTTACCAGCATGGCACATTTAACAGCCACAGTAAATGGCCCCCACGTGAAAGGCATCAACATATATCAAACCGCTTCCTCCCCGTTTCTTCCTGAGACCATCTGTTCTACCATCGAAGGTCGGTAGCATTGTACATGTCAAGACAATATGAGCGAATCAAGCGAATCCGTCCTGTCAATTCTCACCGGACAATCCTGGTTCTGGGATCCCATGCAGAGCAATGAGATCAGGTTCCATCCGGACGGCAGTGGCCACGTAAGAGAAGCTCCCTTTCCCTCGTTTTATTGAAGCCAAAAAGAAAAAAAGCTAATTCGATACCAGTTGATCTGTCGTTATGAAACCCAGGTGTGGATTATGGCAGAGTTGGATTGGAAATTCCTACGCCCAGCTTCTCTCGAGCAGGTCGCTTCCACCAACACCGATGGTCTTCTTAGCGAATTCGAGATTGAGATTAGGCTCTCCCAGAGACAAATTGCAGAGTCTTATGTCCCCCCTGGTCGTCGCATCAACGAAGCTTTACTCACCGACAAAGCTTTTGAGCCCAAGGTTTTCACTATACGATTGGAACGAGGATCATTCCTTACTCAGCATGATAGAACGGGGGACAGACAGTGTGGAGATACCTCAAGATGGGCTATGCGTCTGGTCTTTGACAGGTCTCCCTATCCCCAGCCCGAGGAGTGGAAGGAGATGACCAGCAGTCTTCAGGCGCATAAGACGTGGAAGTGGAATGAATTTTGCAGCCATCAGCTGCATGAGCAGGGTCTTCTGACAGCGACTTGGTCAAAGCTTAGGGAAGCATTTTTCTCTTGACGAATCTATGAGAGAATAGGTGTGAATTTGTCAAAAAATAATTACAAGAATTCAATAAATAGCGACCGGGCTATACATGAACGGCTCAATTTCCCTAGACCCTTCTGGCTCAATAATGACTATGCCTCCATACCCGCATCCCTTCCACAGTCTTGGTACCTGTAATTTGGCTCTGCTCACCCTTCCTTTTGCTCACCACCCTTCTCTTTCCCTTCCTCCTTGCTTGAATTTTCGTCATCGTCGTCATCAGACGAGCTTCGCGACAACCAGAATCGAGAAAGCATACCACCCAGATAGGTCTGATCGACCCACTTGATGACACTGTAGAAGAACCAGCCCCAGCCCCACAGCGAGACCCCCATCATGCTAGCCACCAAGAGGACGGGACCGAGGATGAGCAGCGATAGAACACACCAGAGAATAATTGCCACGGCAGCGAACAAGAAGACACCGGCCAGAAAGACGAGCAACGGAACTCCGCAGCAAAGCAGTTGACAGATGAGGAAAGTTGTGCTAGCCGGCCGCTTGGATGCGGCGTCATACAGCCGGGCTTGTCGCGGTCCCGGCAAGAGCCAGGACAGCCAGCCCATAAGGTATGACTCCATCTTATCGAACATCCGAGGTACCCAGCGACGATACCAGTCACGCATAGGAGAAAGAATGGGTCCGTCATTGTTCTGATCGCGCTGGGCGGACTTGACTCCGTCTTCGTCTCCAGGGAATTGGCCGGGCAGCACTGATTCGGTGGTATTCTGGGCAGTCTTGTTGACCGTCTTGTGGCCCTGTTGAACCGTAGACCTGACGTCCCCGGTCAACTTAGGGGGTCGGCCCTGTAGGCCGCTGGTTGCCACGCCGGTCGCTGTGTTGAGGGACATTGTAAGGTCGGCACTGGCAGTGGTGCACGAGATTCAAGCGCACGGGCTTTGTAGGGAGGATGAATCAAGGATAGAGAGACTGTAGTAACAGCACTGTATCTTCTTTTCTTTCGTGAAGGCGAGCAGCAGTAAATAAACAACACGGTGGATAGAGGGGAAGTATGAAATCATCATAGTTTTAAACCGGGTTGCCGGTAAATGACGTAGTGGGCGCCGTCATTCGTAATATGACAGCTGCTGTAGCGTCCCACTCAGAGCAGTTGATTGCACCACCTACCATGGTAAGTTCTGACTGGAGTCCACAGTACTAAGGTACGAACGTAGTGTGGCCTGGCATCAAGTGGCTGATGAGAGCTTGTGGAAGCGGAAATGAAACCGATCGGGAATGTCTTCCAAGCGTGGCACGCAGACCCATCAGGCATTCACCAGCGGCCTGAGGCTTGAGAATTGCTTGGTTTGTTTGTTTGCAATGTTTGTTGTGCTGTACTACTTCCCTTCCAAAGTTACTCCGCACTTTATCTCCTATCAATTTTCCTCTACTCTACCTAGTCTACTCGTAGGCTGTAGATAGTCTCACGTCTCCACCCAAATACTACCCTTTCACCTTCTATTGACTAGTGTCTAGTAGCAGTACCACCTTACCACCTTGCCAGCTACTAGTCTAGCACCGATTCACCCACATTCACACCAACCCCTCGATCATACTTCGCGCAAGTGAATCTAAGCTAAACATGCAGCAGCAAACATCGTGGAATGCTGATCCGCCCCCTCTTCTGCACCCCCTGTCCTGGAGGTGCCTTGGCCATCAATCACCTGGCCTTTTTCTTCTCTGATCTACCTTTCTTTATTTATTCCTTTCTTCTCTTGCTTCCGTGCCATCCTTGAACCTACCACTCCTCGTTTGATTTTGAATTGGGAACCCGTCTACAATGTTGGTTTGTCGCCTCTGGCCAGTATTTCTAGTACTGGCTACGGCCTCCGCTGTCTCAGTGAACCCCTTGCCTGCCCCGCGCAACATCACTTGGGGATCATCTGGACCCAAGCACTTGGCTGGTTTTGTGACGTTACGCGCACCCAACGACACCGACGACAATATCCTCGCCAATGCCTGGAATCGCGCCTGGAAAACTGTAGTCGACCTGCAGTGGGTGCCGGCCGCCACCGAAGCTCCCATCTCAAGCTTCCAGCCCTTTCCAACTGCGTCTCCCAAGGCCGCCCAAAAGGTTAAGCGCGTCTCAGCGCCCTCGGTGCAATATGTCGATGTGGATATTAAAGACATCACTGCGGACCTTCAGCATGGTGTCGACGAGTCCTACACACTCGAATTGAGTGAGGGGAGCAGCACGATTGATATCAAGGCCGCGACGGTCTGGGGAGCGCTCCATGCGTTCACCACCCTTCAGCAGCTGATAATCTCGGACGGCTCGGGTGGGCTGATCATCGAACAGTGTGTCTCAATCCAAGACGAACCCCTCTACCCGTACCGTGGTATCATGATCGACACAGGACGGAACTTCATCTCCGTCGGCAAGATCTACGAGCAATTGGACGGAATGGCACTTTCGAAGCTGAATGTCCTGCATTGGCACCTCGATGACACTCAGTCCTGGCCCGTGCAGATCGACTCCCATCCCGAGATGATCCAGGATGCGTACTCGCCGCGCGAGATTTTCACTCATGCAGATATGCGCAGCGTGGTCGCGTATGCCCGTGCTCGTGCCATTCGGGTGATTCCCGAGGTTGACATGCCCAGTCACTCTTCGTCCGGATGGAAGAACGCGGACCCAGAAATGGTGACCTGTATCAACTCGTGGTGGTCGAACGATGACTGGGCTCTGCACACGGCGGTCGAGCCGAACCCGGGCCAGCTGGACATCATCTACCCCGGCACATACGACGTAGTGCGGGACGTCTATAACGAACTCTCAGATATCTTCCCCGACAATTGGTTCCACGTCGGCGCGGATGAGATCCAAGCCAACTGCTTCAACTTCAGCACGTACGTGACGGAGTGGTTTCAAGAGGACCCCTCGCGGACCTACAACGACCTGGCGCAGCACTGGATCGACAACGCGGTCCCAA
Source organism: Aspergillus uvarum CBS 121591 (assembly GCF_003184745.1). Classification (NCBI taxonomy): domain Eukaryota; kingdom Fungi; phylum Ascomycota; class Eurotiomycetes; order Eurotiales; family Aspergillaceae; genus Aspergillus; species Aspergillus uvarum. Next base: position 57,275 of record NW_020291364.1, read on the forward strand.
TCTTCCGCAACTACAGCACCTCGCGCCGACTGGTCATGTGGGAGGATATCGTTCTCTCGACCGAGCACGCGCACGATGTCCCCACCGACATCGTCATGCAGTCGTGGAACAACGGGCTGGACTACATCAGCAAGCTGACGGCGCAGGGCTACGATGTCATCGTCTCGTCGTCGGACTTCATGTACCTGGACTGCGGCTTCGGCGGCTTCATCACCAACGACCCCCGCTACAACGTCATGAGCAACCCGGACCCCAACACCCCTAACTTCAACTACGGCGGCAACGGCGGCAGCTGGTGCGCCCCCTACAAGACCTGGCAGCGCATCTACGACTACGACTTCACCACCAACCTGACCGACGCCCAGGCCGCGCACATCATCGGCGCGGTCGCGCCGCTGTGGTCCGAGCAGGTCGACGACGTGACCGTCTCCAGCCGCTTCTGGCCCCGCGCCGCGGCCCTGGCCGAGCTCGTCTGGTCTGGCAACCGCGACGAGCAGGGCCAGAAGCGCACCACGCTGATGACCCAGCGCATCCTGAACTTCCGTGAGTACCTCGTCGCCAACGGCGTGCAGGCGAGCCCGCTCGTGCCCAAGTATTGTCTGCAGCATCCCCATGCCTGTGACTTGTATCGTGACCAGAGTGCCGTGCACTGATGATATGTACTCACGAAATAAGCCTTGGGTGTACAAATGTTGCCTTTTGGAGCACCCCTCGTTGGTTTGTGGTCAACATTGGATGATCTAACAGGCTACTTATAAATGGCTGCTGTAAGCCGAATCATCTTGCATATGTGTATAGGTGCTACTTAATCGAATGGCATAAACCCACGAATATACTTGCCGGTTGGACCTTGCATGGCATCGTAGTCTACCAAGCTCCTTTGGCGTACTAGACCTATCTGACGTCCCCAATGTGAGAGAAAGACTGTGGCGATCACACCGCGTAGACACCCTGATGAACCACGTTAGAACCAATCAATTTCCAAATTAAATTATCGCGTTAAAGCCGCCTAATACCCATAACCCACAACCAGAAGGAAATCTTCACCTCCTATCGCGCTTCAACGGCGAAAAAGCCGGGACACCGCCGAACCCCCGACCGCGCGCCGTACCCGCCTTCTGGAAATCGAAGTCCATATCGTCGTCCTCTTCATCGATGATCAGCTTCTTCTGCTGGCCGCCCAGCTTGCGCTTGCGGACCTGCGGCTTGGCCAGCATCGAGACATTGCCCGCGCCAAAGATGTCATCGTCGTCGTCGTCGTCATCGATCGGATCCAGCCGCCTCGACACCTGCCGCGGTCTTCTTGAATTGCCAGCGGTAGCTGTAATCGTCGCACTAGCAGCGGTAGTCTTTTCCGGCCGCGCCTTGCCTAAGCTCACGGATTGTTGGCGGGGTCTTTGTGCAGCAGCAGCTGTCGCAGTAGTAGCGGGGACATCCGGTTCACGGATTATACTGTCCTCGAGCGAGGAGGACTCCTGGTCGCTGTCGTTGTTGGCGTTGTCGGCATTGGTATCGTTATCATCTGCGTCAGCCGACGGAGCACCGGTCGTCCGGTTCAGGAACGGGGTGATCGAGAAGGCGGATTTCTCGCCGGGCAGCGCCGCCACGGCGGCGGCGCGCTTCTCCTTCTCCGCGTTCTTGGCGCGGACCGCGCCGGGCGTCGCGATCGTCAATTCCGGGTTGATCCGCGCGGCGGCCGCGTATCGATCGGTCGAGGGCTGGTCCCTCGACCATTTGACGGGGACGATACTCGTCCCGACCTGGATAGGTTGCTGGATGGAGCTACTGCTGTTATTGCTGTTATTGATCTGGGCCTTGCGGAGCTGATCCTTGGTCGCGAGGAGCTTCTTCGTGAGCGTCTCGATCTTATCTTCCAACGCTGCTTTCTCAGCACTCCACTTTGCAGTGGCTGCTTGTTGTTGCTGCTGTTGTTGCTGTAATTGTTGTTGTAATTGTTGTTGTTGCTGCTGCTGTTGCTGTTGCTGCTGCTGCTCGGACCCCCCGCGAGCAGAACGCGTCCGCTCGTGCGCGCGCCGCTCATTCTCAAGCTCCAGCTCCAGCGTACTCAACTGCCGTGAGAGCGCCTGCTTCTCCGCCAGGAGAGTCTGTGACGAGCTCTCCACCGCCTGCAACCGCTGCACCTCGGTCTGCACCCCGGCCAACTCCTTGGCTAGCCGCATCTTCTCCGTCATCAGGGTCTTCACCTCGACGGAGTTGTCGGACATGGATTCCAGCTCTCGCTGCTCGTAACTTCAGTAAATGCCTTGACACGAACAAAACCAACCAAGCACCAGACAACCACAACAACAAGTAGTAAAATCGACCTTCGCTCCTCCAGCCCTTTCCCCAGACCCCCACCAATAACAACAAAGCAGCAGGAAGAACGCAAAACTTACAGCAAGATTCTCCTTCTCATGCCCGAGCACATACACCGTCTGCTGGATGCGGTCTCGCTCCAGCGCGACTTGGTTCAACCTCCCCAGAATCTCCAGCTCGGCGGAGCGCACCCGCCCGATCTCCTGGCGCGCCTGGTCCAGCTGCTGCTGCAGGTTCTCATTTTCGAACTGCAGCAACAACTGGTCCACTCGGTGGACGCGGCGAGCTTCCTGGTCGAGGAGCTGCGCCGCGGTACTCACGGTCTGGTCATATTCTCTCTCGAGGGAGAGGGTGTGCAGACTTAGGTTGTACTGAATTGTGGGGGATTAGTGGTTTGTGTGTATTGATGTTGATGTTGACAGGGGGGCAAGCAAATCTTCAGTTTGCGTTTCTGGGGCAATTGGGTAGGTTCCGCGCGGAGGGAAGGGGGGGGGAGGAGGAGCTTACGTCTTCGGCAGTGCTGTCGATGCCCATTCTTTGTTGGCTTGTCACTCGCGAGGTTATCAAGGGAGAGATTCTTATGTTTGCGATTGTATACCTGGTTTAAAACAATTAAAGGTATAGGATGGGGATGAAGCGATTGGTGATCACGGCACGTGAAGGAGAAGGATGTAAACAGAAGGCTATCTGCACGTGACCATACTGCAATGCAAATGACCCAAACAGTGCTATGGGTCGCCTAATATCCAAGGCGTCAACGGTCTTATCGCCATCGGGTACCAACGGACTCGTTCACATTACATTTTTATCAAAAGCTTTTCTGGAATTCAGATTAATCCTTAATTGCTGAGGCAGAAGTTGAAATCACCAAGCGGTGAGCCTCGAATATCCACTGGTTGAAGCAAAACATGCAGAGAGCCAAAACATAAACTTTGTGTGTACAAACCGGACTTGACGTCATACCATCATCGCAAAACAAGACACTGGGGAATCTAAAATATCATACCCAGATGAATCAAAAACAGACGCTGAAAACACCTAATGTCTATCCATGTAACTTGTCCTTCACCAAGAAAAATGTTTGGCCAGTCTCAAGCCTTGGGCCGGTAGAACTTGCTCTCAACCCACGGCATCCCCGTGACCGTGGCCTTTCTGACCTTATTCCGGACCAGCACTCCCACCTCGGTCCCCTTCTTGTGCAAGCCACTCTTGATGTATCCCATCGCGATGTTCACACCTCCCAACGACGGACTGGGCAGACCGGAGGTGATCACTCCGATCTGCGCGCGGGACTCGTCGTTCAGATCCACAATGATAGCGCCTTCGCGAGCAGGGGAACCCTTCTCGACGGTGAATCCCACCCGACGCTGGGAAAGGGTCTTAGCAGGGGAAGCGACCTGGGGAAGGATCGTAGCAGCGCCGTTGAATTTGGCGGTGGCGGGATCGCGACGCTCCTTGCCCACAAGCCAGGTCAGGGATGCGGAGGGAGGCGTCTGCGAGGTAGAGATGTCGCTACCGTACAGACACATGCCTGCCTCGAGGCGGAGAGAGTCACGGGCGGCGAGACCGGCAAGACGCACCTGCTCGGGGTTCGACAAAAGGAGTTCTGTGACACGGCGAGGAAGGGATGAATCCTTGGCAGTGGGAATGCTAATCTCAAACCCGTCCTCACCCGTGTAGCCGGTGCGAGAGACCAGAAGGGGCTCCGCGCTCGTGGTTCCATCGGGGAAGGTCAGGGTGATCGACCGGCAGTTGCCGAAGTAGAGGGTGCTGAGGTCAGAGTCCTTGACCAGAGGCTGGAGGACAGAAGCAGCCAGAGGGCCCTGCAGGGCAACGAGAGCGCGGTCATCGAGGATCTCCCAGTTGATAGACTCAGGGCCGTGAGTGGACCGGTAGATGTCGATCTCAGCTTGGAGGAAGGCAAGGTCTTCAGCGCGGCGGCCGGCGTTGGTGACAAAGTAGAAAGTATCAGAGGACAGACGGGTGATCACGGTGTCATCGAGTATACCGCCTGTGCCATCTTCGAGGAGGCAAGAAAGGGTCGACGTGTTGGGCTTGAGCTTGTCAAGAGAGGAGGGTGTGATCTTCATGAGCAATTCCAGGGCACCGGGGCCGCTCAAGTGGTGCTGAACCCTGCAATTCTGTGTTAGCTAGAACAAAACCAAAGGTAGACAGTCAGGCACTAGAGCTTACATGTGGCTAACGTCAAACAAACTGGCCTTTTCGCGGGTCCAGTGGTGGCTCTCAACATGGCTCAGATCGGAGTATTGGAGGGGCATGGAGAACCCCGCAAAAGGAACCATCTTTGCGCCGTTTGCAACATGGACATCATACAATTGAGTTTCCTTCAGCGAGCCGGTAGAGCTTGAAGAGGATGCATAGCGCAAGCCTCCGTTTGCGCGCAAAGGAGCAATTGCAAGACGAGGGCGAGCAGCAGAAGTAGGAGACACAGCGGCGGAGCGGAGAACGCGCGGAGCAGCAATGAGGGGTTGTGACAGCAGGGTTACGCTGCGAGAGCGCGAATTGGCAGCCAGAAGGCGAATGCCACGACTTGTAGAGCGGATAGAAGACATTGTGAGCTATGCTAGTGAAATATGAAGAGATTGAATGGAAAGAAAGGAGGAAAGAAGAAGGGAAGGGGAAGAACTAAAGATGTCGGAGTAGATGGCGGATGCGGAGAAGCTTGTCGATAAGCGGGAAAGTCACATGCCGATAGGACAGGCCAATTCCGCGGAAAGCGGATCGGCAATCAGTACAATAATGGAATCGATCTGCCAACCATGCCCAGTGGACTTCTTTAGTTACCCCCACTACAGAAAATAACTATCTATGGATGAAAGTATCGTGAACTTCGATAGTGGTAAACGACACTAAAGATATGTGACAATTGATTGTCTAGCTAGTACAAAGGTGCTCCACGAAAACGTGCATATTTCAGCTCAACTATGATCATGACATGGAGACTAATTATGCCCTCAGGCTTAATCAAATTCGTCGTTAGCAGCCTCAAATGCATCCGCCTCATCGTTGCCAAAAGCTCCTCTCTCCATCCTAGCCCCGTCGGTGAACGAATATCGGTCGGGGATTGGATCGCTGTTTTGATTGACTGTAGACTCGAACATCTCTTCTGGTGTTCAGTTCGAAGTCGGGTCAGCAGCTGCATGAGCCCTTGTGCTTCCTGAGGCGTCCTGCAGTCGAAACGCAGCTTTCTGATCTTGGGTGGTGCTTCTCAAACGTCGAGTCTGGTCATCGTTCTGAGGGAGTCGAATGCCTGTATCGGTTTTGGAGGACGGCATGGTGTTTTTGAGGATAGACCTAAAGAGAATTAGACATCAGTTTCAGGTCTTCAAAGATGATGTGGTTACTTGCTAGTAAGATAGGTGATCTACTTAATTGGTTAACAAGACAGTGATAAATCTTGAAAGATTTTTCGCACTCGACCCACGTCAAGATCTACCTAACTTATATGTGCGTGTTTAACAGTTCGCCACTCCTCTTCTTGCGTTCAGCATACCTCATACACTGACACGCACGCTGCATCACAACTGCGTCAAGCACAGTGAATACTCTTATCGTGGAGATACTTCAAAGTCAATTGAAGGGATGAGAGGCTGAGGTGAGGTCTGAGACATGTTTCTGATAAAGTATAAGTGGAAAGTTTGGATACAATAAGGTTTGAGCCGATCTCATCACATTGACTCGAATATTAAGTCACCAGGATAGAAATATCCCTTTATATGCTTTCTTTGCTAAGGCATCTCTTTGTGTAATGCCCAGGGGGAATAACCTAATCCACACGCCGCTTCCACTACGTCTACCTCATGGTTAAGGGTGAATAGTGAAGATCTATTCCGATCCACTACCTGGGGAAGTCTCTCATCTCTAATACATTTTTAAATGCATGAACCACTTCCTCCGTCGTAAGAACAGTCCTGCTTGTACCTTCGATTCACCTACCGGGATTTTTAGACAGCAACACATCCTACGACCCGTTGCCATGAAACCTGAACTACAGTCCTTTGCAAACCGTTCTTTGACAAAGTACACAAGCCCTAACAAAGTACTTCTCAGCCCCATTATTCTTTCTCCATGTGACGTCTAATCCCTAATACGCAGTCTTTGTTCGCACTTACTCTATAAGCAACTATAAGCAACAAAGCCCTTCGAGATGGGCAAGGGATGGAAGGTGTGAAAGAAGTCGATTGTCTACTTTTGTCCGCTCAACCTTTACCCTCAATGGCCTTTGTTCTCAGTATCTATAGAGAGAAAATGTCCGCTCCTTTAAATCATACGAAGCCGCCATCCGGCGGCTACTCTTTTCCCGTAGGTAGGTACATTGATCTCTATTCATCGTAACACTCGCCTCATTTCAATCATTGTTCGCAATACGACCCGTATTAGTTCCTAGAGTCAAGTGGCCACCGATGCCAGCACAACACCGGACCCATTCCCAGAGAGGCGCAGCGAGCGGCTTCAGGTATCAGCTCCGCTCGAAGGGCCCAGTGGGCCGTGGAGTCTTTCAAGTCCTAGAGGAACTCAAGCCAGCGAAAGTCACCAAATCAAAGCCCAGGTCGCAACATTACACCTTCAGAGTGGGAATCCGACTACGGCCGGTTTTCAAACAAGCGGCGGTAAGTTTTATCGGTGGCAGTGCCCCCGTTATCCCGAAATTCTACCAGCGCAAGTCGCAAATCGAGAGTGAAACCCCCGGAAGCAGTGAAAATGGCACCGCATTCTCTATCGAGCAATTGATTTACCAGACCCTTCCGGACAAGGAGGGCCCAATTGTTGTCAACGCCGAGGTGGATGTCCAAGAAGAGGTTCCCTTCGAGGCCATAGTTGATGCGAAGTTCTTGCCATCGGATGACGATCCTGGTAAGCAATCCTGCACCTTGAGATTAGCATGGCACTTGCTGTGCATTTGCCTATAACAAAGCTAACCCATATATCGTTCTACCCAGAATTCCAGCGCCGCTCAGACCAATGGCAAATCCCACCTGTAGAAGACCCGGAGCAATCCCCTGGAAAAATCAAGCTGTCCGATTTCTTTACCGCGGTTCGCAGGGACCTGTATCGCGATCAAACCGACGCGGACATGTTTTGGTTTATGTTGAAGCTCCTTGAAGATTACCCATCTGATCGGAATGGAGATGTGTACGTTCCACCCCCTATCCCACAGAAAAAACTATATCAAGCCCGCCTTATCCATCATTCAACAAAAGGCTGACTCAAAGAACCACAAGCTACAGCACCTTCCTAAGCGACTGCTACTTCCCCCTCTCGCGCGAGCACGTCCGCGCCAAGGAAGGCGCCTATTTCGCCTACTACATCACACGATGGAAGTACGTCAACGAAGAGCTCGAGACTCCACCTCTCGCGGTTTGCGTGGTAAGCTTTGCTCCGCCCCCTCCCTCCCAGCGGCCCAAATCTTTTCCGTCAACCAGCAGTAGCTAAATCTCTGCCAGTGTAACAACAAGCGCGGCCGAGAAGGCATCGCCCGCTACGAGATCCCACCGCTCCTACTCCAAGCCTGGATGAACACGAAGCTCGAAACCAAGGGCCTCGACGACCAGAGCGCATACGTCCTGAGCCAGCAGGGCTGGGACCTCCGGTTCGTCAAGGCCACCATGCCGATCCACGAAGCGCAACGGCTCGGGACGCCTCCGCGCTTCTCGGGGAAGGTCAAGGTGGAGCGGACGAAAGCGTACAATCTGCGGGATGCCGGGGACCGTAAGGAAGCGCTGCGGGCGCTGATGGGTTTGCTGCTTTATTTTCATGATCGTCCGGAGTTTGCGTATGCGAATACCCAGAGTGGGTATATCTTCGTCTAGTTTTGTCTGAAGCTGGTTCTTGAAGCGCGGGGTGTTTGCGGGATGTGAGTTGATCATTGTGTGTTTTTGTTTTTTTTGTTTTGATCAGGATGTATATAGAATGAGCGATATGGTTATATGCCCCACTTTAGGTATGACGGGCTATGAATTGCATTTTATCTTTCCATCAGATAGCAGGTGTCGTAGCTCTGAGATGCTTGGTAGATTTCTTTAGGTAGTAAGAAGTTAATAGAGCTTGGACCTTACAGCCACCAGTTGCCTAACCACTCAAGATGCATATTACCGACGCCGCGCAGCTGGTTACACGTTCAGGAAATACAGTTTATTGGCCGAAAAGAACAAGCAAATAATGAGATAGCATAATCATAACTCATAACTCAAAAGACACGGCAGATGTGACCAACTTAGTCCACTCTCTACCGCTGCACACCGGGGATAGCACCAGCGGCACTCTTGGTGCTAGCGGCCAGCGACGAGCCCGCCGATTGGGCGCCCGAGTACAGTCCCTGGCCGGCACTCTTGGAGCCCTCCACGACGGGGTCTGTGACACCCCCCAACGGACCCCCATACGACCCATTCTCATCCTTGCCCTTCCGCTCGGCACGGTTGATCCCTTCCTTCGAGACGGCGTTGCCCACCGGCGACAGCAGCCCGTTCTCGCCCAGCTGGTTGCCCACGAGATTGTGCATGTCGTCCTGGATCTGATCAACCTGCTTGACGCCCGTGACCTTGGTCTTGTTGAGGTTGTCTGCGCACCCAACCGATCAGGTTAGTTGTGTGTCACCAGGGCGATATGATGAGCAGATAGGGCCGAGGGAATTACCTTTCGTGACATACGAGGCCTTGTTATCGCCCTTGCCGAACCACTTGAGGTACTGGTCTTCCAGCCAGGGCATCCATTTCTCGTACTGGTCGTTGTAGACCTCCTGCACCCACTCGGCGTAGGTCTGCTTCTTGCGCTCTTCCTCCGGCAGGTTGTTGTAGATGTGGCGTTGCTGTTCCTCGGTGTGGCGGCGGGGCTGGCTGGGGCGGCCGAGGGCGTTGTTGACGGAGTCCATTTTTGGATGCGTGGGCTGTTTGTATGTAGTTGAGATGGGGGGTAGTATAGTAGCTAGTAGGAGTTGTGTGCTTGCGCTTGAGGATGGAGTTGTATAGAGCTAATGTGTTGTTTTCAAGCTTGTAAGGCGAGCAAGAAGTTTTATAGTTGACAAACCACGGCTGACGCACGCCATGACGTCTGTGGATCTGGCGCAAATGAGCCCAAGCCGGCGCTGTCAATACTGCATCCAACCGTTTGACAGGGTCCAGGTTCTGGAAGCCGCGTGAGTGCAGATCGCCCTGATATCAATGTCATCGAGGGGGGGATGAGGGCCGCGATCGGTGACGTCAGGCTATGTGGCTCGTGCGCACAGCGCCACGGCTCTGGGCCATGTGACAGGCACATCCATCATTCTGTTTGTTTCGTTTGTTTAATGTCAAATGAAGAAATGCACTCTATGCTTGATGCATAAGTACAGTCAGCACCGGCTGCTGCTCCGTGAGGAGGTTTGATGGTGTTGACTGCCAGCAAAAGTTAATGCATAGGTAGATCTGTGGGTTAGCGTCAAAGGATCAGCCAAAACAGTCACTAGCACCAGCCAGTGGGCGACCGTTGGACGAATGCAGGCAAGTTAATATTAGACAGATGTTCAACGATTTCGGTATGTCGCTTCCTCACTCTTCTCACTTCTGATAGCAAATGCATAGAGTTCTCTTCTTTAAAGATTCGACAATAGAAAGAGTGAGGCTGTTGATGGGGAAAAAAAGCTGCACCGGCTGTTGACGCGACAGATGGGACCACCCATGCTGTTCCAATTGAGTTGCATATCAGACCTCCTTAGCGTCGCCTCAATGTGGAATCAAGCAGACCAAGGCTGCGAACACGTAGTCAAGCTCGACAAGACCACACCCAATAGCATGTCCATATTTTTAGAACAATTAGTAGTTCGCTATGAGGTGGCCAGTTCAACGTTGCGACCAGACCGCCCTTTGATCGGGTCTCACATACAACAACCCGCATATCGCTGGCGGGGGCAGGGGGGTCCAAAGTCCGTCTGCTTCCCTTTCCTTTTTCTTCTTCTTTGGTTTTTCGTTTGTGTATGCACCCTGTGCGATAGACGGAGAAGAGGGGTTTTGGTAAGTCGTCGACTGTGGGTTTGGTTTTTCGAGGAGGCGTTATATATCGTTGCCAAAGCAATGCCGTTCTTTCCTCTGTTACTTGTTCTGGCGGGTCTGACTCTCTTCCTTTCGCGACGCCGGTATAAGGCCATCGAAGCCGCGGGTGGTGGGAGTCCTCGAAGTCCTCATATCGTTGTTAAGGGCCACACGTACTCCGATAGTGTAGACGGGATCGAGCTGCGACCGCTACCGAGTACGAAGATCGAGAACGTGCGTAGTGCATGTATCATCGGGGCGGGCCATGTGGGTGAGTACGAAGTAACATCTAGTCTTTTGTTCTGGTGGACTTAAAGAGCTTACCCTGTTTAAGGAGCATTGACTGCCATCATCCTGGCGTCGCAGAACCCGCACGTCCAATTCTGCGTTGTCGATCGCGATGCGAGTCTCATCGAGGCTTGGAAATCGGATCGTCCTCCTGTCCTCGAGCCGGGGCTGGAGGATTTGCTATTCGATGACCCTCCCGGTTTCGCGATGGCGGCATCCAGCCTCCCGGAGGAAGCGAAGGTGAATGACTCGAGCCAGAGTAAAAGTGTCGAGAGAACGCGACGACAAAGGAAATTGGCCAATCTCGCCTTTTCCACCAACATCCATGCGGGCGTTGTTTCCGCCGATCTAGTCTTCCTCTGTGTAGAGTGTTATCCAGACGCATCGGTGAGACCAACAGACAGCGTCACAAAGAACAGGACTAATCGCTGACAATGGACTGCAGTCGGAGACCAGAGAAGAAATCAACCTAGCGCCGCTTGAGGCTGCAATCCAAGCGATCGCCCAAGTATCGACAGGGCACAAGATCATCGTGCAGAGAAGCACAGCGCCGTGTGGCATCGTCCAGCGCATAAAAAAAGCCGTCAGTAACACATGGAGGCACTCCCCAAACTGCCTGTCACTGGGACTGACACCCTCGGTGCATTATACAATATAGCTCCGCAAGACCGCATCCCCCACCGCCACTTTCGACGTCCTATCGAACCCCGACTTTCTGATCCCCGGCACGGCCATCCGCGACCTGCTCTACCCGCCTCGCGTGCTGATCGGCCACATCTTCTCCGAGGACATGTCCGTCGAAGCCATCACCGCGCTCAAGCGCCTCTACCTGCCCTGGGTCCCCGAAGAGCGCCTGATCACCATGGACGCCTGGTCCTCGGAGCTGGGCAAGATCGCGGCCCACGCCTGCCTCGCGCAGCAGATCAGCAACGTCCAGTCGCTGAGCGCGATCTGCGAGTCCACCAACGCCAACATCGCCCATATCACCCAGACACTGGGGCTGCCACCGCAAGTGGGGCTGGAGCTCGGGGACCGTGGTGCTGCAAACTCCCACACGGAGATCCGGTGTTTGATTTATCTCGCGCGCGAGCTGGGCCTGCACCCTGTTGCCGAGTATTGGCGGGCGGTGCTCCAGATGAACGAGTTCTATCGCAGCCGCACCGCGAAGCGGGTCACGGAGAGGTTCACGGGCGAGCTGAAGGACCACCGGGTCGCGATCTTGGGTTTCGCGGGGCGCAAGGATTGCACGGTTCGGGATCTGGTGTCTACGGCAGTGGGGTTGGCGCGCGACTTGGTGGGGATCGGGGTGCAGGTGACGGTCTTCGATCCTCGGATCCCCAGTGATCAGCTGCGGAGTACGCTACGGCTCGCGGACGCTTCCCTTGAAGCGGTCACGATAGTTGACTCGGTGGATGCGGCGTGCCAGGGTTGCAGTGCGCTGATACTGCTGACGGAGGATGACGAATTCAGCCACGAGCAGGTGCGGTGGCAGGGCGTGGCTGGGCAGATGCAGGGTCCGAAGGTGTTTCTGGATCTCTGTGGAGTGCTTGATCGGTTCAAGATGCAGCAGTGGGGGTTCGATATGCTGCAGCTGGGGGTGAGACAGAAGGATGCTCATTGATTATGATGATTGTTGATGATGTGACGATGTATAGGGCGGAGGATGGAGTACGACTAATTAGGGATTCTTTGGACTGGTGTTCTTTGCGTGAAGCATTGTTATGCGGGAGTTGACATACCAGGGTTTCACCTGTGGCTAGCTGAATATTGGTTTATACACATACACCAGGTCCAGGCACAAGTTACTGAGTGAGGAGGTATACAGCGGCACTTCCAAAGCTCTTAATCAAGGCTCGGTGCTGATCCATTGACGTGACTACTACAGCTACAATGCTGAAGACGGCACTTGTGTACGAGGACCAGTAGATACATATATTACAGTAACGACTCGCTTCATCATGATTAAACTCAAGTACTTTTTCTTATACACTATTCAAGCACCTTATGCCAGGACTACCGGATCTTGTAGACGCATGGCTTAAGAACAGCTGCTTCTTCGGCAGCAGACATGCCCTTGTCGGACGATCGGTCGATGAACCGCTTTTTGCCCGGGCCGCCGGCACCAGCGCTGGGGGCGGCGGAACCGGCATGTTTGCCCTTGGTGGGCGCGCCACCGGCCTTCACAAACTCCATCTTCACAAACATCTTGTTCGACTTATCGAGAGTCTCCTGCTTGAGGATAAAGCCTCGCGTCCGGAAGACCTCCACGAAGGCCGAGATGTCCGTCTCATCATCGGTGTTGGCGGGGCGAGCGTCCTCCGCGTAGATCTCGTTGTCGGAGAGATCCGAGTCCGCGTTATCCGCCGACTGCTTCTTCTTGAGCTTCTTCTGCTCCGCCTTGCTGAGCGGCTTCTTGGCGCCGATCTGCGCCTTCTTGCGGGTGACCTTGCCGAATCGGCTTTTCACCTCGCTTACCCAGCATTCGCCCTTGCCGTCGCTGCGGAGCACCCGCCACGCCTCCTCCACGAACGACACCCAGTTGGTGCCCATCAGACTGAGACAGAAGACCGCCACGTCCACGGATCCGTCCTCCAGGGGCAGATTGGCGATGTCGGCCTTGGTGATCGGGGAGTCCTTCGGGGCGTGCAGATCGTAGCTGAGAAGTTTGAGGTTCAGCTTCTTGGAGGACGGCAGCAGCGCGCGCGCGAGCTGCGCATCACCGCAGCCCAGGTCGGCCACGGTACACAGGCCGTTCGGTCGTCGGGGAAGCGGAGCAACTGAGGGCCGTCCCTTGTTGTTATCCGGTTTGCCCCTCCTGGGCGCATGTGCGCTGCCGCGGGCGCGCATAGCCTTGATGTAGCCGTCCACGGGGTTCGAGGGCCAGGACTCCTTGACCTGGCGCGCAAAGCCGGCGTGGTACTCGTCGAACAGTTCGGGGTTCGAGGTGAAAAGCTCAAAGGCCTTGCTCGAGGGCGTGGTGTAAAGGGTCTCGTTAAGATGGCGGAATCGGGATGAGATGAGCTTCTGTCGCATGGCCTGCTGCAGAGGGGTCAGGATGGCTTTCGTCTCCGGCGGCGCCACGGGCATCGCGTCGGTGGTAGTGGCAGAGTCCTTGGTGCCATCACCCTGCGGTTGATCTTGCTTCTCCTCCGTGTTCTTGTTCTTGTTCTTGTTCTTCCTTTGTCTCTTGCTCTTGGGCTTCTCGCCCTCCTCGGCGGCATCGGCGGTGGTGGCGTCGGTTGGTCGCGGTGCGTCCGCTGCGACGGTCGCGGGCTTGGCCTGATCCTGCTTCTTCTCGCCCTTCATCATAGCCTCCTTTTCAGCCTTCTTCCTGGCCCAGGGGGTGATCTTCTCCCCCTCGATGTGCCGGCGGAACATGGCGTCCACATTTCCCTTGGTGACATTATCCTCCCGCTTGCGCTTTCGGTCTTTGGGATTCGGCTTGGATGATTTGTCATTTGTCTTCTCGGGAGCAGGCTCACTCTGCTGCTTGAGAGCAGAGTTCTCGAGCGACCAACCCGGTACAGCGAACATGGTTGCGATAGGTTGTCTTGGGATAATGGTTGACTATCGTTCTGCTCGGCCGTGGATCTCTAAAATTTTCTGGCAAAAAAAGGCGGAGACGACCAGTCGTCGATGTGTTCTGCCGCCCGTTCAAGGGCGGTGAGTGTGGTGTTTGTCTTGTTTGTTCTGTCAATTCCATGGGCTTTTGAGAAGTAGTAATATATGTCTTGTTCCTCGTGGCGCTAATTGCTGCAATGGTTCCATTTAGAGTTTGATGCATACACACGTCTGAGATCATCTGTCAGATCTAGACGGAGTAGCTGTGGGCTGGTGTCAGGATCTTGGAGACTGGAGACTGCTACCAAGGAAGTACCTCGGATCAATCAGATTGTGGATATCGTCTAGACTTTCTACCGAGCAAGTCAGTGATCAGGCCATATGCTTTGGGGGGAAATTGAGAAGAAACACTACTACGTAGACATGATAAGTAGGACCCATTGCCTCAGTGCCTCACTTTCTTTGCCACGATCCGACTGTAAGCCATCTCTTTGCACCTGCAGCAGCTCTTCGGGTGACAGAAGCAAAGCACGGCATGAGTGCGTATACCTGAGGCACCAACCCCGACCCGTCACATAATTCCAGGCCAATCAGAATTTCACCTCTTTGACAACCTCCACCGTTGTCTGCGATCAACCCCGTTTTAGCTTGATGCTACAAAAGTCGTGCGAGTTCCATTCGGAAGTAGAAGTGCGCATTGTCTGTGTCAAGTCGGGTCGGTCTCCTCTCTGCTGGCGATGATTATGGAATTGGTCTCGCTTTCGACTCTGTATCGCTATGGAAAGCACCAACCGTGCCCGGCAGTCTCCGCCAGATCTGTCTATCAGTGGGCCAGGCACAGCGCAGGGTCCTGACGTCGCAGACGCCGCGCAACTGGACCCTGCGGACGCGGGATCGAACAATGCAACATCACACAGAGTTCCCAAAAAGCGTACCAAAACAGGGTGTCTAAGTGAGTGCAACTGGCCCGCTGTAAATCACGTCGCATGTATTAACATCGCTTAATAGCTTGCCGCAAACGCCGTATCAAATGCGGCGAAGAAAAGCCGACATGCAATAATTGCGCGAAATCCAAACGCGAGTGTAAAGGCTACGGGCCCCGCCTAATTTTCAAGAACCCATTGGGCATCTCAGGTCCCGGGTTCGGCCAGCAGCCGGCCTTCAGCGTGCAGACACAGTCGACACCAGTCCCCAGTGAGCACTCGGTGTCTCAGCAAAGAAAGGATAGGCCGGATCAGCCCGCTCTAGCTCCAAAGCTGCCTTTGCCATCCGATGCAGAGACCCGGAATCCCACCGCTCCATCCTCACTGAACGAGAGTCCTGGAATCGGCAGGAATCCTCCTCAGCCAGTCGTGTCAGGCCAAGTCCACCTTCCTTCGAGTTCGGAGAACTCGTCCGAAAGCTACACCCCACCGGACACCCTTGCGTTCCTGGATCACCAAAGACGGCAGCTGTCGACTGATCTGGGGGCGGGCTACTCATGGTCGGACGCTGTCTCTTATCCCCAAGGAGGCCCTTGGCTGCCGAATACCGCACCGTCTGGTGTGAATTTACTGCAAGACCAAGTTAGGACAGCTTCATCTGCACAAGTGCCTCTCTCGCAATCATCAACATCGCCGTATGGAGATTATATGGAAGATGACGGTGAGGATGACTACTACAGTGGTGAATCAGAGGAGGAACGGGAAGACCAGATTTCTGTGCAGAACTACAACCAGCTTAGCCTTATTATGGCATCTGCCAATCGCGACGAGCGGCAGCTGCGTTCTTTCACTACATACTTAAATGAGCCAAATGTACTCGGCTCGTACATCCCCACCTACGGCTCGTCACCCTTGAACAATCCAAAGACGGCCCGGATCTTCTTGCATTTCATACATTCCACCGGACCATCGCTATCTGTCTTCGAGCGTCATCCGATCGATCCTTCCACCATGCTTGGCGCCCCCGTACCAACCGCGCAGCAGGGCCTATGGACATATACTCTCCCCCTCAAGGCTCTCGAGAGTCAGGTTTTGCTGCAAGCTATCCTCGCCTTGAGCAGTTTACATATCTCATTCCTCCAACAAGCACCCCCAACGGTTTCGCTGAAACATTACCACTACGCTCTGAGAAGAGTCGGTGTGGCTGTCGGGCTTCCCACGCGCCGCAAGCAGATCACCACCCTGGCTGCTACGCTGCTTCTAGGATATTACGAGGTGATGGGTGCTGATCACTCGAAATGGAACAGTCACGTGGCAGGGTCGGCGCAACTGGTGCGTGAGATTGATTTTGCCGGCATGACTCGTGGGCTCCGCGCCCAGCGACGGAGAGTCTGGGCTCAGCGACAGCAAATGCTGCCGCCGGTCATGGCACTCACAGACAGCTACCTCTTCGGAGATCCCACGTCGGACGACGACCCTTTCGCGGAGAAGGAAAGTAGCATCAACGAGCAGCTCATCGGGACTTTACTCGGGCGCGCCGTGAATTACGACGAATTCGGGCAGATCAACGATGACAGTGGGAACCCTCGTCAGTACAAGCACTTCACACGGAAAGATATTGAGAACTATCGAATCCAGTGTGACCTGTATTGGTGGTACTGCAAGCAAGATGTCATGCAAAGTATCATCAGCGGGTGCCCCTTGTTGTAAGCTATAAGACCCTCCCCTCTCTTATCTCGATTTACAATACTGACCGCAACCCAGCATGCCATACTCCCAATGGGGTCAATGCCCTCCCCGCGCGGGTATGGGCCGGATGGACGCCATCTACGGGTCTGCCGATCACCTGTGGCTACTCCTAGGTCGCTTGGCAGAATTCGGCTATCGTGACAGGAAACGAAAGCTGAGAACGGCTAAGACTACAGGCATGGAGTGGCGCCCGGATGCCAATCTGGGCAAATTCATGGCCCGGTTCGCCCAAGGACCACCCGGACCACCAGGCCGAGGAGCACCTCCTAGTGGTGGCCTGGGGGGTCCTCCACGACAGTCTCCACCCGGCGCGCCAGATATGCGTCGTGGTGGTCCACCACGCACCGGCCCCGGCCCAAACGCACCGCCCATGTACGGCATGGCACCGTCCAGCGGCCCCCGCCGCGCCCCCGCCGTGTTCCTCAACACCCGGGAAACTCAGCACCACTTTCAGCCTCTCGAAGAGGAAGAAGAGGACACCTCGTACCACGACGCGGAGAAGGAATGGGAAAGCATGGTCGCGGCATTCGACGCATTCCTCCCAGCCCTGGGACCGTACTTCATGCCCTTGCCCGCCGACTCGGTGCCCCCGATCTCGACCCCCTTCGGCCCCGCCTTGCAGTACCGGACGCACACGATCGCCACGATCTGGTGCTTCTACTACACGGGGCGGATCCTCCTGCACCGGCTGCACCCCTGCATGCCGCCGGCGATGATGGTCGCCGCGGGCGTGGCCGCCGCCACCACGGCGGAATACGCCCAGATCATCGGCCGCATCGCCGCAGGCGTCTACTACCCGCAGTCCTTCCACCTCGAGGCCGGCAGCCTGAGCCCGACGCTGGGCTCGTGCCTGATCGAGATCACGGTCCCGCTGTTCTTCGCCGGCGTCCAGTACACAGACCCCGCGCAGCGCGAGTGGCTCGTCACCGAGCTGCTCGACCTCAACCGGCTGAGCGGCTGGCGCACCTCGGACGCGATCGCGCGCGGCTGCGAGAATGCCTGGGTCGTCGCCGCCGCCCAGGGCCGCGGGCCGCCGTATACCCGTCGCGATAGGACTCTCAACAAGCCGGCGTCCATGTCGACCCCGCCCCCGGAAGAGGAGGACAGCAACGGTGGCGGCGGCCCGTATACCAGCTCGGAACGACGGTTCATCACGGTCAGCAAGCAGCCGAACGCGAATTGGGCGATGGGCATCCTGAGTCTCGAGGATGATATCCTTAACTTGGATATCAATGATCGGGCATGATTCTTCTGTTGTCATGTACTTAATGATATGGCGCAGCAAAGCTAAAGCTGATGTGGACAGACCTGTTAGATGGATTGTTACTCCATCCCAAACCTTTATCAGTGACAATTCACCGTAGCGAAACCCACTGGGCAGTGTTGATCTGATCTCAGATCACATGTCTTTAATGTACCTATTGCACTGTACAATACCAACGAATCTTGGATGCCCTCCCTCGCCGAATTTTGAGAGGGGGTCTCTCTCCGCCTCCGAGCTTTTATAGCCATCCTTGGCTAGTCCTGGGATTCACATAATAGGTTAAGGCCTTTAGGCCTCTGTACACATGCCATCTGCGAGGCCTTTCGTCGCCCTCCCCTACTCTCTAGTAGGGGGAAGGCAATCGATGATCTTAGATTCTCCCCTTGAGAGTCGTTTTCATGATGCGAATACTAGTCTCAACCAGAATACCCCGGCACTTGCCTCGTTGTGCCGTGCACGTAGGTTTTGTATCCCATTTGTGCAGAAAATTCCAGGTGCGACAGACAAGACTGCGGAAATACAATCTAACAGCCAAGAATGTACCATGCGAGCTTGACCCAGCCTCGACCAAGCTTTACATACTATATGTGACTCTACAATGTGACCGATGCCTTCCAGTATTCCAGAAGTGAATCATGATTAGTATTAAATCATTAGACAATATATACAATCCTAGAGATTATAGAAAAAACAAATCACACAAGTCTAAAACTAAAAGTCTATGCCACAGAACCACACCAACCGAACCCAATCATCTAGCCTCCATATCCGCAACAGCAGCAGCCTTCAATTTCGGCGGCTTGATACTCCTCCACCGGACGCCCAACGAGAGCAAAAAGGCCATAGCGGCAAAGCTCGCAGCGACGTAGAAGGTCGTGGTGAGCGCGTGGTTGTAGGCATGCAGCACGCCGGGCAAATCACTGTCGGGCACCACGCTGCGCACTTCCGCAGAGCCCGCGGCGACGATGCGCTCGATTTCCGCAGCCGGCAAGCCGAGATCCCTCAGGCCCGTGACCAGCTTGTTGTCGAAGAGGGCCTCGGCGATAGCGAGGTTGACGGCGGCACCGAAGAACTGGGCGCACTGGAGCAGGGAGGTGCCGACGGGGATGTCGGCGGGGTCGAGGACGGTCTGTGTAGCGACGTAGGGCATGGACAGGGTCATACCCGCGCCGAGGCCCTGGAGGACCTGGAAGGGAATCCAATGCTTGTGCGGGGTGGACAGGGTGAAGGTCGAGAAGAGGCCCGTGGCGATGCTCATCAGCGCCGTGCCGAGCAGCAGGTACGGGTTCGGGTACCCCAGGTACTTGAGAGAGGCGCCCGTGAGCGTGGCGGAGAGGACGTCCGACAGCGCCAGGGGCAGATACATCAGTCCCGACTTGGTCGGGGAGGCGCCCTTGATGACTTGGAACCACTCGGGGAGATAGTAGATCGAGATGTAGACGGCGCCCATGGCGCAGAATTCCCCGAGGCAGGAGAAGAGCATAGTGCGTTCCGTCATCAAGCGAGGGGGAATCATGGCCCCGTCGCCCTTGTAGGCCTGCCAGCCGGCGAAGACCAGGCCGAGCCCTGCGCCGCCGATGAAGAGTCCGATGATGGTGGCGCTTTTCCACGCGTAGGTGGTTCCGCCCCACTGGAGGGCCAGGAGTATCATGATCACGGCTGGGGCGAAGAGCAAGGCACCGATCAGATCCAAGCTTTTCAGCCGATGCAGGACTGGAGAGGTTGTAGAGTCGCGCGGAGGCGGGTTGAAGAAGAAGACGAGGGTCCCGATGGTGATGGCACCGATGGGTAGATTGATCCAGAAACACCACCGCCATGTCGCGTGCTGCGTGAAGGCACCGCCTAGGATGGGTCCGATGATGGTCGCGATGCCGAACGTCGACTGGAGGATTCCCACGTAGAAAGGACGCTTGGCAAGCGGAAGAGCCGCCGCGACGATGCAAAAGGCTCCTGTGAAGCATCCGGCTGCCCCAGCTCCGGCGATCGCGCGCCCGACAATGAGCATTGGACTGTTGACAGCAAGGGCACACAGCAGTGAGCCGAGCTCAAAAACGGCCAAACACCCAAGGAACATCCACTAAGTAAGTCAGTGGGGCTCTGTCATTTGAACTGTGGGACTTAATAGACTTACCTTCATGAGAAAGCTTGCAAACAGCTTGCCGGCAATGGGCTGCAGAGCGCACATGGCGAAGGAGTAAGCACTTCCATACCAGCCTATATCCCCAGTGCTGTTGAACTGGGATGTGATGCGGGGGATGGCCGTTGCAATGATCGACGAGTCCAACGACATGAGGAAGATAGCGAGACCAAGGCCAATGATGACCAGAGCCAACGGTAGGCCGGCCAGCTCAAAGTCGGTAGCATTGGTTGTTTTCTCTGGGGAGGCATTGGTCTCGACAGCAGACGCGCTGTTGGCCTCAGGCCAAGGTGTGTCCCCTGGAAGCCGTCTCTCAGCCATTGCTAGAGGCGAGTTGAATGAGGATGTATTTGATGTTGAGGGAAGTCATCTTGAGGCTGCGGAAGACAACCATAATATGTAGAGAGCAGGAGGGATGCCAAGCCGACAATTATGGACTTGAATATCATGAATCAACATGGCTCATCATGGCTCAACCCGTTTCACATCAGCGGTACAGTAGCCCCTGTAGCTGTCAGTGTCAAATAAAGGAAAGTTCGCATTGTTGACGGATATTTCTCAGTCCTCACCGGACATATTAACAGATCTCCGACGCTAAGAGGAGAAGTCGAGAATCTGTATGGATGTTGTTGCAGGGTGGAGTCGGAGCAGGGAGATGGAGAAAGAGTGGAGCGCTGGAGCGGTGCACGGCCCACCGGAATTGACTTCCTCCTCCTCCTCCTCCTCCTCACCAAGAACCACCATCGCAACTATGACCTTATGACCTGAACCCTCCACCTCCTCACCAACTCATCCCTAGCTTCCATCCCGAACTAATCTGCACAACGACACCGAAAATGCCCACCCCAATCTCCCCGCGCCTCCTCCCCACCCTCTTCGCCTCGCTCGCCCGCACGCCCACCTGGACCCTGCGCCGCACCCTCCAAAGCGACAACCCCCTCGACCTCCACGGCGACCTCCACGGCGAAGCCTCCTTTCAACCCCTCCCAGCCACCTCAGAACACACCTCAGAACCGCAAGCCCAACCCCAACCCCAAACGCAAATCCTTTACACCGAATCCGGCTCCCTCCCCGCAACCCTCGGCCCGAACCTCCGCTGGACGAAATCCTACATCTGGCGCCTCAGCCCCGAAGGCCGAATCAGCGTGTGGTTCGTCAAGGTCACGAAGGACGCTGCCACGAACCCCGAAGCCGATTACCTGTTTCACGAGGTGGAATTTGAGGTGGCGGTTGACGGTGAGCGCGCAACGGATGATGCTGCTGCCAACACCGGCAGCAGCAGCAACGACGAGACATATGTAACGCCTCCCACACCACCCGAACCACTTTCACAATCGGAGGCCGCGGCGACGGTGGTCGTCACGGCCAGGGGCAATCATCTCTGCATCAAGGATATGTACCGCACGGCGTATGCGTTCCGGGTTCGCGCGGAGAGTGGGGAGGTGGTTAGCTGGGCGAGTCGGCATGTGGTCAAGGGCCCGAGGAAGGATCAGGATATTGTGAATCTGTATTCGGTGGCGTAGGGGTGAATTGGATGGCTTGTAGGATGTTGGAGTCGCGAATGTAGATTAGGGGGGTGTAAAGAGGATAGATAGAGGATAGAACGGGCAATATGCTTTTGAACTAGTTTGGTAGATTGGGTCTGGTCTCAGGCTTTCTTGAAGTGAGAGGTTTATGGTCCCAGCAGCTACTTGGTACGTCGTGATGCGGGAGTTTGCCTCGGTTTGAGAGGCATTATGTGGAGGGTTACAGTACATCCTCACGCAAAGCTCTCTCTTCAAGTAACTCAATACTGTATCTGGTCTAACTGGTCTTTCTATACCCATAACAAACCTTCTCTGGTCACTGATCTGGTCACCAACTCCTGGTTCACTGAACTGTGCCATACCTCCCACAAACAAGCAACAACTGCACCGCTCACTGCACTGGAAGCACACGACTCACTCACTTACTAAAAGAATCGCTGAAAATGGAAGGCTGCACCAAACAGCTCCACATCCATTACAGCCCGAAGTGGTCTAGCGAGTTGGTGGTGCTAGCGCTTCTACTCTCTCTGGTGATCGTGCTCTGTTTACTTCTCCATCGTCTTTCGTCTCTGGCAGTTTCATGCTCGGCAGTGAATCGCTTCCCAGTCTCAGCTCACAGTGAGCTGGGCGTCATTCACCCCTCCATGCAGAGGATGGCCCCGCCGCACCCGGATTTGCAGGCCCCGTTGGAGCGGCCACAACACGAATATGATACCTGCATCCTTGACAGTGGGCTGGACGACATCCATGTCCCCAGCCTGGTGCCGTTGCCTTGCCCGACGGTGATTCAGCCCAAGAGAGTCAACCATCCAAGCTCTGCTCTCCAAGCTCATGTTGACCGCAACGAGCTCACACTCACTCCAGCTCCGGCTCACTTGGTGCGTTGTGTTGTGTTCATGCTGCACAGCTCTGCAGCTACCTCTCCCCGTGTGCCACAAGCTAACATACCTGAATGTCTACCCAGACACGTCCTCCTTCTGCTGCTGCCCCTGTCACCATGGCCACCACCACCGCCGCCGCCGCCGCCGCCGCCGCATCGCAGCTCGTCCCGTGGGACGGCAAGATCAACTGGGCGCTGAACGGCACCACCGTCTTCAAGGACTCAGACGAAGAGCGGCGCGCACGGGTCAATCTGTCCAACACCTTCAACCGGGAGTCGCACTCGAAGCTGTGGGTGTTCCAGTTCGGGCTGCGCTACATGCCCGCGGACTTCGAGCACAACGTGTACCGCGCCATCAAGGTCGACAGCCTGCCTGCGGGGGCGGGGCTCTCGCAGATCCTGGCCCAGATCCCCGGGGAGATCCTCTCGGCGCGCCTGCTCGACACGCGCCCCATCACGGGATCCAAGACCGCGCTCGTCACCTTCGTGCACCAAGCCGACGCCTTGGGCTTCCTGCATGCCTGCGCGGGCATCCTCCCGCTGAAGGCCGGGCCGCCCGCCCGGGTCGCGCCGATCCCCACCCCCAGCTACCCCATCAGCGCGGACATGGAGAAGCTGATCTACGACAAGGGGTACACCCGGTGCATCCGCATCACCCACCTCCGCGAGTCGCTGAAGGGGGATATCTGCCGGGCCTTGAGCAACGCGTATCTGGTCCCGCAGATCGAGAGCATCCACGATGGCCCCGGCCCTGGAGAGAGCCAGTTGCGCTTCTGCTCCATCAAGGCGGCCGCGGCGGCGTATGTTCTGCTCCGAGGCCAGGCCAAGTTCGATGAGTGTCAGTGGGAGTTCATCAAGGCGGTTCGCTCGAAGAATCCTCGGATTGGGATCTGGGACTAGAAATGGAGGGGGGGAGGTGGCTGCTTGTATTTCTGAGGAGCTGTGTTTATTTGTGACGAGGGAAAGTTTGAGCAAACCGTCCAAGATCTCACATGGGGAGGGAAAACTTTAGGTAGTGTACGTACAAAACCCTCAAATCTCTACATGTATGTACCCCAAACCAAAATTCCAATATGGAATCCAGTCAGCCACCAAATAAAGGTGCAAAGTCAATGTCATGCAGAAAAGAAAAATGAACAGTAGTGTTCGTAGACTGTACTGTACGTCTCAAGCATGAGGAGTAATGTACTTTGCCGAACCCTCTCTACTCAACGACACAATTGATTAAGTTATCCGAGGAATTCTCCTTCTGCCAGAGCAATCCACGGAAGATCCTGCTCCCAGCACCGCTGCATCAATTTCCGCGCATTCTGGATCTATATTGGTAAGAGTTAGTGCATCATCGATCTTCTCAGCACCCACATCCGGGTTGAGCTCACCTGTTTCATCCCCGTTCGTTCCATCATTGCGAACCGCTCTTGGATATCTGCCCTGACATGAGAGTCCGTGGTCTCACACCCCGCGGTGAACAGAGGGAACAACGCGCCTACTTCGGCCGAGGCGCCGTGTCGGATCTCGACCATGGCCTTCCACAGCTCGTCCCAGGCATGGGTGACCTGGTCGGAGCGAGGCGACGTGTCCAGCACCCGACGGTGGAGATGGAGAAGTCCAGCGTACCGGAACGCCCGGTCGATCGCCAGGCTGTCCATGCCGTCACCGAGATGGAAATGGGTGCCGTTGGCGTGGGCGTGAATCTTCAACAGCTCAATGTCCGCCAGGAGGGCTTCGCCGGCCACGACGGCAGCAGGCGACGGGGTCCAGTCTGGGTTGAAGGTGCCCGACGACTCGTCGAACCGTTCGTTGTCGCACTGGTGAGTCAGTCTCCCGACCTGCGCGAGGAACCGGCCGGTTCGTGGCGTGAACCCCGTGAAGCAGTCGATGTGGAACTCGTCGTACTCCCCGACACCACCACCGCATGCGCGGAGAACGGATGCATAATCCAGCGAGGGGGGCGGCTCGCTGTGGCGGCAGGACAAGGTTCCCACAATGTCAAGATAGCTCAGCCAGCGCGTCAGGAATGCCCCCACCAGGTTGCCCGGGTAGGCCAGCTGCTCCCTCCGAGCGAAGAACAGGTCTCGTGCCAGTTTAAGGTGGCTCTGCCATGGAATTGGGACCTCAAAGGTACTGGGCGAGACGATCTTCAACGACAGCAGCATGATAGCAGCAGCCAGGTGGTTGTCGGTGACCTTCTCGTGGGGGTCCTCCAGGGCTAAGCGCAGAGTTGGGAAGACGTTGCTCACCCAATGCGCGATCCGATTCGCCGGCTCCGGGTGCTCGAGGTATCTCGCCCGATGGCTAGCGGAGTATGCCAGTGTCAAATTGAGCAGGTTGGAGTCACTAATCGCCACTTTTGGACGAGTCAGACGAGAAGATTGAACAGAACAGACAACTAGGGGACTTACTCGTCGGGAGAACGGATATGAATGGATTGTCGTCGCAATCATGCGGAACCAGCATCTTGGCCGTATGGTTCAAGAAATGATGAAAGTACATGAGGTTGATCGGTGTTTTGACCAGCGATGGTGGCAGCGGAGACAAATAGCGTGGGATGTTGATCGGTACAGGCGAAGCATAATACATGTACTTGCTGCAATCGAAGGTGCCGGTTTCCACGCCTTCCAAGTTGCCGCTTCGAGGGGTGGAACTCGGGGGAGTAATTCGCTGTGAGTTGATCAAGTCAAGAGCATAGTTGATATCAATGGCGGAGTGATCATCATTCCTATTCACGTCCAGATCAGGACGACCGCGATCCAGACCGTAATTGTCCGTGACGCTCGTGAGATAGGCTTGCCATTTCCTCTCTGCGCTTGAGGCATCCGTTGGCGCCATACTTTGACTGGAGGTGTCGGAATATTGATGCAAGCGCATGTTAGCGTCGGGCATCTGCATGCTATGCAAGTCGCGGACCAAGGCTTTTGGACGGTTCATAATCTTGGTGAGGTAGCTTTCCGAGCGATCGGATGGCTGTGCCTCTAGAGATTGGGCTCCTTCGCTCGCGTCTAATGACGACATGGCTGGTTCTTCTGCGTATGGTGAACCTGAGCTGCGGAGGCCTGTTGTCTCTTGGACCGGATAGTTGTCATAAGTGGCTTTTGCGTTGGTCGCAGAATAGTAGCTGCTGAACTCAATGCCATGATCGGATATGCGATTATCTGTGGGTGTCGCATGATGCGATTCGGAGGTGTGCCGAAGAAACGAGACCGGGCGCGACAGAGCCGTGACAGGCGAGAAGCTCAAGGTAGCCCAAGAACCTATACTGGAATTCGTGTCCACAGGAGACGGATGAGAGATGGGGGTTTCCAGAGAAGTTGGAGCGGAGACAGAAAAGGCAGTCGCGGCGGTGGTCTGGGGCAGGTTTGGCCATGGGGATGTCCCATCCTGTCGGGATGACAGAGCCCTCATGCTGTCTACAGAGTTCTTGCCATTTGTACGGTTGGAGCTATAAAGGGTCTGGCCAAAGATTGGAGATTCATGGATATCATGCGACCCTCTAGGATAAGCTGCCGGAGTCCCTATTGCCATCTGTTCGGAAAGCTCGACATCCCATTGCAATTCCTCTGTGGCTGAAAATTGTGCTGTGTTCTCGGACTCTGGAGATGTGGCTTTGAGTGAGTGCGAGGACGATAAATTGTCGGACTGATAGGTATTCGCCGGCGATAGCGAGAACGAGCCATAGGTTCCTGAAGGACTGCTTGCATGCGATATCGGGGAGTCTACCGATGACTTTCTTCTGGTCCTTCCTCCCCAGTTCAGTCTGATGCTGTAGTCACACAATTCATTTTGGCGTTCGCAATTAAGACACGATGGTTTTTCCTCGCCACTGTAAGAGCGATCAGCTTACGGAAGTACTTTGCGAACTAAGTGAGAGAAGGTGACACAAACCACTTCACCTTGCGTGCTTTACAAGGCCTAAAAACATGCACGCTTAGTTAAATCCAGCAGTGGGGAATGATCGCTTGGGAGACCCTCACCAGCAGCCCTTGCGCGACCTTCGTTTCGGCTCCGGAGCCCCGGGCCTTCTCGGTCGAGGCATTGAAGTTCAGGTCCGATCTGGCTGAGGGAATATTTCCAGCAAAAGAAATCCACGACCAGGGGAGCTAATGGCCGGGATCTTGAAATAGCTTCGGATCGATCTGCACAATAAGATCGCCATGCAGACAACGTAGTAGAAGAACACCTTCTCTGTGCTAGAGTCTGGAGATGAATCCCAATGGGGGTGTTTTCGGTGCGTTGATGTAGGGTGTTTGACCCAGGATGCTAAGAAACGATAATCAAGAAGACACCCACACCCGCTCTTCGTCATCGAGGTGTGGGACGAACTAGCTGCAGATTTGTTCTAGAAGCAATGCTTGGGTATTCTTCTGTCTATAGACCGAGATTCGTAGGGCTGGATTGCTTGTGGTGATGGTATGGAGGGGACCGGAGAAGCAGGAGAGAGAAAAGAGGAGATGAATGAATGATTGAATGAATGGGGATTGTTGCAGTCAAGCCTAGCCTTGGTTAGTACGGGGAGTAGACTAGGAAGTGGACTCATTCGTTATCCATCACCAAAGTATACCTTAGGTTAGTGTATATTCACCGGAGGGCGTAGACCAGTGAATGAGCAAGATAACCTGCCGATAACCAGTCATCGGCTTTCTCCGTCAATCAGAGAAAGGCAGATAAGACGTCCACTGTTAGTCTATTCAGTGACAATTGTTCCGGGAGGTTTCTCCGAGCAGCGCCACGACGATGTCAATCCGTCGGCTGAGAATCCCACTAGCCTGCTTTAGGTTGTGCTGGCCCGGGAAACCCGGGGAAGCAGCCTGGAGCTGTGATATCATACTAGGTAACTTAACTAAGCTAGTATCATTCCACTCCCCTGTCAACTCACTGTCAATCACATCCAAACCTAGATCTTTTTCTGATTTATTCTAGAGTTCTAGACTCGAGTAACTCGAAGCTCGAATATCTCCTAGCTCAATCTTCTACTCTCTTGGCAGTATGGGTTCCTCGGCCGTTGCTGAAACGCTTCAAAGAAAGCACCCTTTACAACGTATTGCCAGTCCTTCCAGAGGGTTCTCGGCCCTGGTTCATGTACGTGTAAACTTCCATCTCCGTTCTTTCAGTGCTGGTTCCATGGGCTGTCTCACTAACCACCAAGTCAACAGCTTCTGGGCCTCACTAGCTTTATGTGGTCATTCAAATAGTATGTGCTTACCTACTGATCCTGAGCTGCCCGCCTGAGGTGACTCTAGTCCAGCTGCTAACCAATCAATCTCTTAGTATGCACGATAACCCCAATCATGCGTTAGTCTTCCCCGGATCCATGGCCTCGGGAGCCGAGTATGTCGATGCTTATCTATGCCACTGATAGGAACGAAGCATATGGCTGGCATTTTCAGGTACGTGGTTGCTTGCTCCAGTCGTCATCGGTTTCTGACTTCTTTCCTTATCAGTACCTCACCGTGCTAGGCCTCTCTCTGTCCCTAGTCACCATGGCCTGTGGTCTTATCGCTGATGTGACACTATCTCCCCGCCTCTTTCTCATCAAGAACCTCCTCTCGATGTGCTGTACGCCATTGGAGGTGCTGATCAGCATTCTTTACTGGGGTCTTCGCTTGGTCAGTATCCAGCCCTGTCGCTCCTACTCTTCGTGTTTCTGATATCCTGCTTCCAGATCGACAAGCGTCTTGTCGTTCCTGACTGGGCTATAATTCCCTTAAATGCCGGTGAGTCTCAATGATCGTACAGCCCGGGCACCCGTTATCGATCGTTAACACCCCTGGAATGTCAGACATAAGCTTCCATGCCGCCCCGTCTGTGATCCTTCTGATAGATCTCCTGCTTTTGTCACCACCATGGACGATCACCATTCTTCCCGCACTGGGATTATCCAGCACTATTGCGATAGGGTACTGGTTCTGGATCGAACGGTGCTTTCAATACAACGGAATGTATGTAATCTCGCAGTCCCGCAGCCGAATCCCTCGACTCATATGACTCCAGGTACCCTTATCCGATCTTCGAGGTGGCTAGCTTCGAAGGTCGTATTGGGATCTTTGCTATCAGTGCTGTGGTAATGGCGCTGAGTACTGGCACTCTGAAGTGGTTGCACGGACGTGTCAATGGCTTCGGAACGAACAAGCCCCAGTCTCGGCCGGGTGCCATCAAGCAGAACGGCCACTTCTAGCGCACTTGCACATTTATCAGAATCAGAATCGGGTGGCACACAACAGCAATCCAGCTGGAAGCTATTGTTTGAGCAGGTGGATGGCATGGGCTGTGTATACAGCGTTGGTAAAGTTTTCTAGAGTGTGAGCTGTGATTTGGGATCATCTCATAGACATCGCTATAGAATTTTGGATCTGAACAATTCAGGACTACATGGAGGTATACTAGCCAGCAACTCATTTCCTAAGACATAGTGACTCTATAAATATAAGGCACCTCAGGTGGAAGTACATAAATTCTTTCGGTTTGTGCATAACTCTTATCACATTCACCCACTATTCATTCTTTTCCTGCGTGGCCGACCCGAGGCAGTGACCTCATGCAGCCGCCGCCGCTTATCTAATCCGCGCATCTTTCTCCGCCGAATTCGATCCAACTCGTCTACCCATCACTGACATCCAGCTTTGTTCTCTTCCTCACCATCCCCTCGACCCTCGATCGATAACAATGCACACCACCTCAATCTGTGGGATGCGTACCGCCGTCCTCGGCGGAAGCTTCTCCACCTCAACCTTGAGACCATTCGCACATGCCAACAGCAACCTCACGAGACAATTGTATCATGCGATCCCATCGGCCCGCACGGCCAGCACAGCGACGGCCAACAATGCTGCACGCACGCTGAAGACCTCGGTTGCTCGCCCGCAGAAGCCCATTTCCTCGCTCTCTTCCGCTGCAGCTCCCCGCCGGGCTAAATCCAACGCCGCCGCCTCGCCTGCCCCCTCCGGACAGCAACTCGTTCGGCTGGACTGGGACTCATTCTTCAAGCTCCGTGCCAGTCGGCGTCGCTACACCCTGGCCTCGTCGGTCGTGACCTCGGCTTTCACCACGGTCCTGGGAATGCAGGTCCTCTCGTCGCAGGATCTGGAGGGCCTGGGCGCCCAGGTGATGGGCCTGGACCCGTTTGTGGTGCTTGGTATGGCGACCGCTGCGTGCGGTGCGGCGGGCTGGCTCCTTGGTCCCTTCGTGGGGAACTCGGTCTGGGGACTGATCTACCGGAGATACAAGCCTTCTCTTCTACAGGCGAGTTTTGACCCTCGCTTTTTCACAATACTCCCCCATGTTGTGACTACTGCACAAAACGATAGGGAAATACTAATGATGGCCATTCGAACCACAGAAAGAAAAGCAATTCTACGATCGCATTCGCCGATTCCGTGTCGACCCTTCGTCCAACTCCATCGCCAACCCTGTTCCCGACTACTACGGTGAGAAGATCGGCAGTGTTCAGGGCTACCGGCAATGGCTGAAGGATCAGCGAGCGTACAACCGCAAGAGACGCCACTTCATCGCCTAAAGTTTTATGAGGTATAGGTTTCTCTACTTTGCATGACGGGGTTACCTTTCCATGATCGGGCATTGTGTTTATTTCTGTTTGGCTTCATCCTCCGTACGGGACTTTTTGAGTTCTGGTGGATTTGATTGTATGAATATTGAGTATCCGTGAGCGATTGAAATGGATTTCTTCTTTTACTACCTTCCCGAATTGCTAGTCTGCCTTGTTTCCCTTGCCTTCAGCCGCTTTGCGCACAAATGCCCAGTTCTAGTTTCTCATGAACAGCCTACAATTTCGCCTCCCCGACAGCAGCCGGCTTCCGATCAACGTGCACCTCAGCCCACCAAGGATAATTCTCCGGACCGTGCTCCTCGAGCGTCGCACGAAAATCAGCCTTTCTCTTCTCCAAGAAGGCTCGGACCCCTTCTCTCTGGTCCCTAAACGAAAGTCAGCTCAGCTCATTACCACACTCTCCCTTCTTCCCCTATCCCCCCTCCCCAACCCCGAAGGGACCAATCTAAATCCCGGGAAAGGAACCACGTACTCCGAAGCAAACATATGCGCCAGAATACTCGAATCCAAGAGATGCGCCTCCTCCGCCGAGCGGGGACCCCGCCACATGAGCGCGCGATTTAGCACCGCGGCCATGGGACTGACGTTCCGCGCGATCTCGTCCGCCAGCGCCAGCGCCCGCGTGCGCACCTGTGCCCGCTGCGGGAAGGTCTCGGCAAAGAGGCCGTCGAAATGCGGCGCGGTCGGGGCGAAGACCTGGCCCGTGGCGACGAGGTACATGGCCCGCGAGTAGCCGATCAGGCGCGGGAGGAAGTACGCCGAGCAGGATTCCATGGTGATGCCGCGGCGGGCGAAGACGAAGCCGTATTTGCTGTCTTGGTGGGCGAGTCTTTTCGAGCTGTTAACGGGTGTGTCTAACTTGTTCGGGGGGTGGGGAAAGTTTCTTTGTGGAGGTTTACCTAATGGTCGCAGGGAGGGTCATGGTCATGCCGACGCCCACGGCGGAGCCTTGCATGGCGGCGATGGTGGTTTTGCGGCATCGGTGGATGGCGAGGGCGACTCTGCCGCCGCTGGTGAGGTTATTAGTCGGTTATTCGATCGGACGTTGTGTCTGCCATGCAAGGGGCATGGCAAGAGTGGTTGAATACCTATCCCGATGATCAATTGGCCGCTCCTGCCTGTTGTCCGGAAACCCGATGTCCAGGTCGGCGCCCGCGCAGAAGGT
Source organism: Aspergillus uvarum CBS 121591 (assembly GCF_003184745.1). NCBI lineage: Eukaryota > Fungi > Ascomycota > Eurotiomycetes > Eurotiales > Aspergillaceae > Aspergillus > Aspergillus uvarum. The sequence goes on from NW_020291364.1 coordinate 88,669, forward strand.
GTCGCCTGCGCCGGTCAGGACGATGACCTTGACGCGCTCGTCGCGGTCGAGGGTCGTGAAGGCCCATTCCAGCTCCGTGGCCATGGTGCCCGTGAACGCATTGCGCTTTTCGGGTCTGTTCAGCGTGACGAGGATGACGGGGGTTGCGGCGGATGCGCCTGCGGGATGGTGCGAGAGCTTGATGTGTTGCATGGGCTGGGTCTCGTAGGACGCTGGGATTGTGATGGCAGTGGTGGACATGTTGGTTTTGGTCAACTGCTTACGAACTTGACGATCAAACGGCTTTTCTGATTTCCTGGTATACTGAAGTACTGCGTATCTAGGACTGGAAATGGCGCTGGCATCGACATCGACCTATATCCTGACCGTCCATCTATACGTTCCGGTGAGGGATAGACGTTTGCCTCGGCCAGATCGGTTAACGTTCTTTCTTACCCCGCAGCCAAGCATGGTGCTGTGACACGAATCTCTTTCTGATCTTCTCATCAGTGGGGTGCCATTGCTTTTGATGTATACTTATTGCCTTCATGGATTGGACGTGTTGTTCATAGTCCTGAGCGATCCGCATATCCACGGGTGTTTGATGGAAGGCCGAGGCAGTGGACCTTGGGCGCCTCCAGGCTAAGGCTAGAGATTACATTATCTGACATGTGGAGGTGGTTTGCACCGGACCATACCATACCCTGGTCAGTACTCCTTTCACTAGTCCGGTAGACCATCGACCATCAAATTCACTGCACCAGGGCAATAATCCATAACTGTGACATCATTCCCGACTTCTCCTCTCAATTGACACATGAGACATCTTGACTAAAGCAGAGAGTGGGTGACCATGATTGATAAAAATAAAACGCCTCACCCTCTTTTTTTTTTCCCACTGAAGGAGCTAAGCTTTTGCTCCCGTCCTTTTTTTAGCGACCGGTCATCGCCCCATCATTGGTCGGGGTTGCAAAATTCACTGCCTATATGGGGTGGGGGGAGGCAAATGCTTTTGAATCAAATCCAATGGCCAATGCTCTTATGCTAGACAATAAGCTGCACGGCCTCCATTCTTCTTCGTAAACTGGACACCGCCGCAGTGGTAGGAAATTCCTATTCAGGTAATTCCTGATCGTTTGGGGTGCTGGGTTCGGTAAAGTGGGTGTCGGAGACTCGGAGTTGTGGCCCAGCAGGAAGGCTGAGAAGTGTGGGTCAGGAACCGAGAAGGAAAACAGACCGAGAAAAGAAACCTTGGAAAAGGTCTTGGAAATGGGAGTCTACTCAGCACTGTTGAACACGAAGCTGGGCGCAGACAGGACGAAAAACAGGCCCGAGACAAGCACTAAACTAGACGCTTATCAGGACTAGTGCTTCTTAAGCGATGGACGGACCCTGGCTTAGTCTGTTGCTGCTGCTGCTGCTGCTGCTGTTGTGCTAGTTGACCGAACTAATCCCATTGTTGCTGCTGCTGCTTATCTGCGACTCGCGGCAGCCATGGCTGACTGACCTGACTCTTCTTCTTCCTCTTTCTCTTCCTTTTAATTCTTCTTCCATCCTCACATTCCTCTCTGTTTCACTGCAATCCTTGTCTGTGTGTCCCTCGTCAGGCTCGCGGTCTCGCTCTCTCCCACTGTGGTCGCCTCTAATATACACCCTTCGCCAATTCCCTCCTCTCCTCCCCACCATCACCACCGTCGACTGACATCCCTCTCGTCGCTTCAATTCCTCCCAGCATGTGACCAATGGCTTTCCACCATTTCAACAGGAAGCAGAGGCTTCTGCTGATCACCTACGCCATCCTCTTCTCATTCCTCCTCCTCCTTTGCCGCTTCTGGTCCCTCCGCGACCCGGGCTCCCTCTTCTTCGAGTCCACCGAAGGCTATCGCCCCAAATATAGCCTGACCCGCATCCAGGAATCGCTCGACTACCTGTCGATCTACAACCAGACCGGCATCAGCTACCCCTACCCGCCCAGCGACTACCAGCCGCCGAAGGACAAGACCGCCTGCGTCGGGATCGTGACGGTGAAACGGCCGCTGCAGCAGAATCTCGGCACGACGGTCGCCTCGATCCAGGACACGCTGACGCCGGAGCAGCGGCGCGCGCTGAACATCCAGGTGCTGTTCGCGCTCAGCGACCCCGCCGACCACCCGGACTACAACCAGACATGGCTGTCGACGATCGTGGACCAGGTGCTCACGTACGAGGCGGTGGACGCGCCGCACGTGACGATCGCCCGCTATGAGAAGCAGAAGGACATCAAGCGCAAGTCGCTGCTGGACTACCGCCTGGGCCTGCAGGCCTGCTACGACCGCAGCGACGCCCCCTGGATCATCATGCTGGAGGACGACGTGGTCGCCCAGCGCAACTGGTACGAGCACACCATGCAGAGCGTGCGCCGCATCGAGGACGGCCGCCAGCGCGGCCTCCTCCCCAGGGACTGGCTGTACGTGCGCCTGTTCTACACGGAGAAGTTCCTGGGCTGGAACTCGGAGAGCTGGCCCGTCTACCTCTTCTGGAGCGCGTTGACCGTCGCCTGCGTCGCCTGGATGGCCCTCGTCACCCGCCGCAAGGTCCGCGCCACCCAGGGCGTGCTCACCAACCCCTTCCTCCTGGTGGTCTGCTTCCTCTGCGTGCCCGCCCTCATCGGCCTCTTCTTCATGACCGGCCGCGTCACCTGGTTCCCCATGGAGCCCGGCGTGCACGTCATGAACGCGCACGGCTGCTGCTCCCAGGCCCTGCTCTACAACCGGGCCCACGTGCCGGAACTCCTGCGGTATCTGGCCGAACGGGAGGACAAGGTCCCCACCAAGGCGGTGGACAGCGTCATCGAGATGCTCGCCGGGAAGGAAGGGCTGGATCGGCTAGCCATCTCCCCCTCGCAGATGCAGCATGTCGGCGCCGTCTCGTACAAGGAGAAGAAGAAGGCGTGGAAATGGGAAGGCCCGTATCGGGTCAAGGGCGCCCACGGCGTCTGGAGCATGGGCTTTGAGGAGGCATATACACGGGACTCATATCGATGGTTTGATATGTGATACACCCATGACCACCTTCCCGCTTGGTGGAAGGGTATTCTCTAACCAAAAACAAAACGAATATGGTCAAATGCAAGCATGGAGGAAGCCATTTTATAATGATATATGTGGGAATGACTTTTGCGTTTTATTTTTTTTTCTACTGGAATTCGAATGTTAATATGGACATCAAGGACTTCTGTATATGATATGGGTGCCGCGTCGGGGGCAAGCACCATGTATGACTCTTTTTTTTTTGTTTTTCTCTATGGCGATCTTTATTCTTGTGATACTCCTCGAGCAGTCATTCTAGATAGAGTGCAGACAGCAATTACATCGTTCATCCGACTGGCCTGGCCTGGCCTGGCATGGGAAATTTACGAGCTGTGTCATGCGAAATATACATGAGAGGAAAAAGAGCTGAGGGGATATCCTTTCCCAGTTCATCCGTATGCATGCCTATTTTGTATTATGATCGAGCCAGCCATGCGCCTGTGATAGGATTTGCGCTAGATGCAACCGCTTCTGTCGTACGCCGATGCCTGTGTGCTTGCTTTGGCTGGCGTTTTGTCAACCTTGCTACTGGATGGGACATTACCAAATGGACTCTGAACAGACAATCCAGCCTACGACCGACTTGTCCTAGTACTGAGCATTGAAGCCAAAGTCATCTGACCCCTTTTACCCCCAAAAGCAGTAAGCCTGTTGGGGTACTAGGGCCAGGATCCACCAGACCTCGAAAGCAGTAACCGGCTAGAAGGAGATTTGCAGATGTGGAAGGGTAGTCTAGAAAGAAAGCGAGCGCGGGGGTGGAATTTTATGCCCTGGCCTGGATTGTAGTACTCAGTACGACCAGAGGGGAAATTCCTCTATTCCACCTAAATATCGGGTCACCTGGAAGGGCTGGAATCCCAGTGAGGTAAGAGAAACTAAACTCCCCGAGAGAAGGGGGGGAAAAAATATCAAGGTCTAAAAATTCTGTAGCAATGAGGGGGGAAATCAACACCCAGCCTTCCATGGTGGGAACTCTATCATTGCCTAAGCCATACGACCTTATGAAGGCGTTGATTGACTAAGAAAGAAAGAAAGAAAGAAAGAAAGAAAGAAAGATGGAGGAGCATTTGCGTTGCGGGCAATTCGTTGCCAGTCGCCCAAGAAAAAAACGGACGTCATTTGACCCCCGACGGGCAACTGCTGCTGCTTCTTGGCTCTCATCGCATCATCCACCCACTGACTCTGTTCCTCTCTTCTTTCTTCGAATTTCACTTTTCTCCTCCCTCGTGTTGTGTCTCACAGTTTCAATAATCAAGTGCCTTGGCGGGGCAGTCTATCATCCTTCGTGTCCCCCCTCTCCATATCAGGTTCTCTCCCCTCAACCAGTTCGCCAGTTCGCCAGTTCGCCAGTTCGAAAGCTGAGTCAAGAGCCACCAACCCGTCCGGACAATTCAGTCTCAATCTTCAACCGAGTTCAAGCCGATCGCAACTTCTTTTCCCGTCTTTTTGCAATTAATCTCTTGCGTTCGCAACCGGGCGATCGAGCGCCTGGTCTTTCTTCCCCCGTCACCAATTCATTTCCCCCCAATCTTCCACAGGATCGTCCGCCAGAGAACCTGCCAAAAAGTCATGGGCAGGAATATTTCTCATGGTCGCGGTGGCGCGGGTACGTCTTCAATTTCCGTTCCCCCCCCCCTCCCCCAAAAAAAGACCCCACTCACTACTTCCTGCCCCGGTCATCCACCCCCCTCCAGGGACATTGCAACAATTGCAACAACGAAAGAAAGAACTCGTTAGCTAAATCAAATTGAATACCGACAGGGAACATCTTCTCCAGCACCGGCCAATCACGCACCACCACCAAGGACCTCGTTACCCCGACCATCAAACAAGATGTCTTCACCACCGGCCGCGGCGGCTCCGGCAACATGATGCAGAACGACCCGCAACATCCCGAACTGGCGCGCGAACTGCAAGACGTCGAGACCCCGCCGTTGCGCATGGAGGAGGCGCCGCATCATACCGGACGAGGTGGGTTTCAGCCTTGTTTTTGTTCCGTCTCTCTTCTCTGTTTTCCTGGTTATAGTCGAGATGAAATGCCTCATATCAAAAGCTAATGAGTCTATGCCCCATCTCCCACAGGCGGTATCGCAAACGCATATTTCCCCACCCCTGAAGAAGAGAAGCGCATGCGGGAACAAGGCGAGGCGCAGTTGGCGCGCGTCAAGACCCAAGAGGCCCAACTGGCCCGCGTGAGAACCCAGTCCAAGGATCGCCGGAAGGATCTCGAGCACACGGCCGGGGCTCTCAGCGGTAGCGAGAGTCGCCCGGCCAGCGAGGAGCGACAACCCTCGTCCAGTTGACTAGCACACGTTTGGAGTTGATTCACTCAAAACTCGATATGCTTTTTTCGTTGGCAGTCGGTACTTGGCAACTACTGGCGGACGAGGGCGCTGTGGGACAGGTATGGGAGCGTCCGACACGGAACGCTCCTGTTCTCCTTGTCCCCGGTCGGGTTTTCTGGTTCTTCTCCAAACATGACTACATATTTGGTAACCCTCGGTGGTTGATGCGGGGGTGATAGATTTGTGATCGATTCTGGTCACTAATGGGCAGCTTCGACTCTTTGTCCAGGAGGGGAGTTTGAACAAAATGCTGCATGGTGGTGGCGATAGTGGTGATGATGGTGTCAGTGGCACAAATGTCGCTGATGCTGCTGATGATCCTGGAAGAGGCCTCTCGGGTTTCTTATCTCCTTTCGACTCTCTCAGACTCTGCTCCCTTCTTCGTCATACCCTGGTGGAGAGGTTTCGCAAGGCAGCAGGCGTAGCTTGTCTTGTCTCGATTCGCTTCCGGTCCCCTTTTCCTTTCCTTTCTTCTTTTTCGCCTTCTCACACATATGTTTAATTAATCAATACCCATGTAGACTTGCGTCAAAACCAGGAAACAGGCGCCGGTGTATGGTTTGGTTTGGTCAAGGTGTTTGTGTTGTTTTAATTCACTGGTTTTGTTCTGATCCGCCCGCAACAGCGGAGGATGGGCTGCTTCTTTCTTTGTGTTGTTTTGTCATGTTCATAAATCCTGCATGCTTACCTTTCAAGAAAATAACCATAGGTTCTGCTGCACGTCGTCGGCTTTTTGTATGCTTGTCGCTTGTGACGGCACTAAAACAGAGACAAAAAGTCTCCAATGAGAATGCACGGGCTTATCAGAAGTAGCCTCCCCCCCTCCTTCCTCCCCCGAAATCTCCTTAATTTAATAAATCATACCAACTGTAGCGAAATCATCTTACCCTTGTCCATCCTATTTTGCCCAACGAGGGATAGAGAGAACAAAACTACACCGGCACGGGACCGTAATTCGAGCACGAGAAATGTATCTTCTTGTCGCATGATTGTATGCATGCCGAGTAGTGGTATTCTATCCAAAAGAATATTATAGATGATGCGGTCGCTATGAAAAACGAAGAAGGCCAAATTGTATGCTATGAGAGGCGTGCGCGCGGAAGAAACCGCTATGGAGGCTAGTTAGTAGTGGTCAAGTAGCCAAGATTAACGCTGTTCCATCTCAACGAAAACCTAAAAAGAAAAATCTTCGTTTATGTGTCATGGCCGTTCCGTTAAGATGTCCAGCACCCTTGATTCTATTTTGTGATTGAGCCCGTGCCGGGTTGGGGTTGGGGGACTGGTGGGGGACAGGCTGGCTGTCATGGCGGAATCCAGTGGTGTTTTGTTCTCATAACAGAGCGGTTCAGCTGGTGAGGAGTTGGAGGTTGAGGGCGCGTCAAAGATTCGATGATCAGCTTCCCGGGGTAATATTGGCAGAACAGATATATGATTTTGATCATTGAATGAGCGGGGCTGGGTAGTGAAATACCAGACTCGATCGCGGAAAGGAAGAGTAGCGCAGTGTTCAGTGTGGTAAGAGCCCACGCGAGAATCTATACACTCGCGAGATAGAGACTGGATTTGCTGCGACTTTCCCATGCTGCGGGAAGTGCATCCGCTTCGCTGGATGCAGCCTAGCAGATTTGGCGTAGTGCTATGGTGACATGCGTCGTGGAGGGGACATCGCTTCAGAGTGCGATTCAGGCGAAAATCCGTGGTGGTCGTAGAGAAAAAGGCGGGTGGGCTTGTTCAGACCGGAGGGATATAACAGCCTGTGGCGTCAATGACCCAACTGATCGACTCTCTCCAGCCGGCATCCAGATGCTGGCCGATATCTCGAATCAGTCGAGTCCCCCATTCGCCAATCCACCAATGCCCTCGCAACGAGTGGATGATGACAGCGTAGTGGGCGAGAATCGCCAATGCGAACGGTTTTCGCTCCCGGACCAATTCCACATATCGCGACGGGATGCGGAATATCCATTGAAAGGCGATGATCATGGTCTCCCCTCCGCGCGCGAGCTTGTCCAGGGAGAATCCAAGGTGGTTGATGGTCGCATCGTACACATCCTTTTCGTGCGTCGGATCCTTGGTCGCCAAGTTAGTATTTCGCCTAGAGAGAGACATAATGGCCAGGCGCGAAGTATCCGGCATCTTGGGCTGAGAGTTGTCGTATTCTAGGAGAGCGCTGAACTCTCCGTCAGCGACCCATTCGATAATCTCGCCCTGTACATCGATGGAGCCCCTGGTGAACTGGAAAATGTCCATGAGCGCATCCAAGGCATTGGATTGCGTGTTGACGGTGGGAATTGGGTTTCCCTGAAAGGCGAACGCGAAGACGACCATGATGCTGGAGAGGGCAAACGCCGCGTTGCAATTGGACCGGTCTAGATGGTCCGCGACCTTGGCCAAGCCCGCAACGGCCTGTTGCTGATGACTCTTGGCGGTGCGCAGATAATCCTCTTTGCTGGCTCCGGTGTTGGAAGAGGTGGCGGAGGCCAGATGTAGGGCTGACAGGGCCAGAATGCCATGCATGAGGAATGGGTGGCGCATTGCCTCGCGCGGGACCACGCCCTGCCAAATGCCTTCCACGGTGCTATTGCGCGAGACGGATCGGTAAGTGGTGGTGCACCACTGCATCATTAGTTCCAAGTCCTGGATGTTGAGTTCGCCTCCCGGAGGAGAGCATGGACTGATGGAATGGTCCATTACAAGGCGATACTGGGCATAAATCCTGGTGTTGGGTTGCGATTGAGACGCTGTTGTCCGTGCTGGCGGAATGGTTGGAGTAGTGGAGCGGGACTTGACCCTGGGCCACACCAATGAGCTAGACGAGGAGATATATTGGCATATTATGTTGTCACTGGTGCAATGGGAGCACTGGGGGTGTTCTTTTGGGCACTGCATCTGCCAATCAGTAACGGAAAGGCGATATCAGGACCATCCAGTCACAATTGAAGCTCAGCGTGGAGGAAACAGAAAGGGGTAGGGGGGTGTGAGACGATGAGCCGGGTCAAGGCCGGTGGGATAGATTCAAGTTTGAGTTAAAGGTTCCGAATTGGGGAAATGGTTATGCGTCAAACGCCGACACACGGTAAGGTGCCTGACGGATGAGGATCACTGCATCCTAAGGCATTCAGGCATTGAGAACCAAAAGGGGGAAGAGGGAAGGGAAGGGGAGGGGATAAGGCAGGCCCGGGGAAGTTGAAGCAAGAGGAAGGAGAAAGACAACCACCACGAACATTTAAGAAGGAAGAGCAGAAAGGAAAGCAAAGAGAGTCAGACAACAGAAAAGGAAGAAGGAAAGAAAGAAAGAGGGGAGGGAGAGGCCGAAGAAAAGAAGCGCGACCAATATTCGAATGACAACCGCAGGCAGGAACATCAACTTTTACTTAAACTTTAGCGAGCCTACCTTGATCTGCCGGTTCCTGCACCCATAGCAGCCATTCCGTGATGGGGCTCTGTAACTGCGCCGTGCAGGCATTGTCGAACCTTTCCTCTGGATGTTGGTGTAACTTGGCGCAAGGTATGTTTCATAACAAACCGACAGGCATCGCACCTGCTCTGCCTGGTACAAGAGACAGGGGAAGGGGGAAAAGGCCAAGTGGGTGGGGGAAGAGAGAGGAGAAGGGGAGGTGTTTATAGGAGGAGTAATAGTAGGAATAGTAGAAGGAATTAGGGTTGCGGATTGTCTCGCAGGGGAAAAAGGAATATAGAGTAAGAGAGGAGGGAGAGAGAGGCAGAACGAGTGAAAGGCAGCTTGCGGTCTGATAATGCCAACAAGACAGCTGGAAGTCAGAATAAGGATAAGGATAATAAACAGAATGATAATAAGTAATTTCTCCTGCACCAAACACTCGAAAACAAACACATCCACATATAAAACCTGAGATATCCTGTTGGCGCGCCATGTTCGAGGTCTGGTCTTTTAATACTCTAGCATAATCTAATAGAATTTCCCTGCCTACCCGCGCACCTCTATTTTTTTTCCTTTTTCCCATTTGCCTTTTTTATTTTTTGATTAATTCTTCATTTTCTTTTTGTCCTTCTTTGCCCCTTCCGGGCGCCCCTTCAGTGGACACTACTTTTGGCATTCGGTCTCCAACTAACCGATAGATCGTTGTTCGGAGTGGGTCTTGGAACAACAGAGTGGGAAGGATTGACCCAGAAAGATACACTATCCATTCTGATACTCTCTGCAGCACTCAACATGGCTGTTGGACTGTACTGTAGACTTGTACGGCAGGACTCATAGCTCTCTAAACATTAGCTAACTAATCTTCTCAACGTTGTGACTACTTCTTTTCAACTATCAAGTGTAGCATTGTCTCTGTTTCGATTCGTTTTTTCTTGTTTTAAATTCTTCCTCCCCCCTCCCCTGAATCAATGAACCAGTTCGAAATGTCTGACTGCCAGTGCCGTGGCATGTGCACACCAAACCAGTAAATGCGGAGTGGCCTCTTGCCTAAACCTGCAGGACTACCTCACCTACTTGAGTTACTATCTACATAGTACTACGATCTCCATTATTCATTGCCCCTACGATGGTGGTATGAAAGCATCGATACCGACCGATTGGCATGGAGGGTTGCCGGTCTCAGGCAGGACCCTCGAACGAGTCGACGAAGATTGACGGGCGTCGGGATCTCCGCTCCCCAGCCAAGTCATGATTATCCATTTCTCCCCCCTCCAAGAACGACTACCGTTGAGATGGACGAAAAAATTGGACGATCCATCATTGAAAAGCAACAGCCTATGCTCGACTACAGTCTATTTCCAGTTAGTCCTGCCGAGAGAGGGGAGAGTTCCGCGATTCGTGGATGCTTTTTGACTGCTTGACTATTTGGCTATGCGACTGCATCCAGACGTTCCAAACTTTCATTATCCATCTATTCATCCATTCATCCATCATCGATCGCGACTTTTCCTTAACTGGATTCTCTTTGACGTGACCTCCACATAATCCCGAACGAGCCACCCAATCAGGCGATTGACTTCTTCTCTGGGCTTGATCCTCATAAATCTTTTCTGTTTTTTCCATCGCATCTTGGATGAACGGACGGAAAACGGAGGAGGTAGCTACCTCCTTCCCGGGATTCCAAGACAGTCCACCCCCTGAAACAATCTGCAAGATGCATCCTCATCAACATCATCAGGTTCACTCTGTTCGCTGGGATCCCAGTTTCTCTTGAAAGCATGGGTTCATCCAGGTGGAGATGCACCCTGTGGGAAGAGTACACAAAAACCGAAGAGGGAAAAAGGGAGGTTGCATTGACCAGTACTGCTACTGCTGCTGACTTTTGCAGTCCGTGCAGAGCGAGTGACTGACGTAAGTCATGGATTCGTCAGGTTACCTCCGTGGTAGGACAACCATTCCTACTAGGGCTGGAGAACACTTCTGTTATTCTATTCGTGATACAGTTGAAAGAGTCATGAAGCAACGAAATCCAATCCCGGGATCTCTGGATGAATCATGATTCTGGCCAGCAAAGCATTGCGCACCCGCACCTTCTCTCCTCCATTCTCCTCTGGACTCACTGGATGGATCTCAGTCTCTCCTCGTCATGCCGTCTTGGGACAAAAATCATCCACGCCGCGCCCGCCCGCCCGCCTGCCCACCCCGGGTGGGCCCCCGGCCACTTGCAGGCCAAACCCAAAACAGTATTTTCTCAAATCCCAAACCCATCACCCCGTCGCCCTCCCCGCCCCCCTTCCCTATCGCAGTCTAGCCCCACCAAGTGATGAACCCTGCTTTTGCCGTTTAGGGTAATCAAGATTCTTGGTGTTTTCCCCTCGTGTGATTGGGCACAGCACCCAGGACTTTCTGTCGTCTTCCTGATCAGGCATAAGGTTGAGCTCGGCCCGTGGTACGGCACAGTCAACTTTGAATCTTTGATTATCAAACCGCTAGCCTTATGAATATGAAGGTGGTAGATCTGGCTTTGATATGGACAAATGGCCTTGCGCGGAACTCATTGAAATGGTTTCACATTTGATTCACCATGTCTGTATCACTTCCATCGATCTTGTCCTAGGAAGGGCAAGGGAAACCTTGTTGGTTGTTCGTTCACGATAGTGGCTCTGGGTACTACGTAGTGGGCCTCCTTTCCCGACGGATCTCTCTTCCTGAATGGGAGAACAATCTCTCATACCTTAGCTTGATGATGCAACAACACAGACTCACAGAGTCTATCTAGGGACATTCACTGGGCTCGACCATTACTCAATCGATACTATGGATCAAGACACATTGACTGCGCTACTGCGATTAAACATTCTATTCTCGAGGACTAACTTTTGAATTTGACTAGAACGTGAGCACCAAACCTAGATCTAGTAAACTATACGAAGACCTGTACAACACCCACTCGTCGACTTCGTAGCTTGTATCCATTACTGTTTATGAAGGTACTAAGTACTTTACCAACGATCGCAGAGATGTCGACGAGACAGATTGCCCTCCAGGAGCCGGAACGATCGCGATCAGGTTATCGTATTTTTCCGGAAAAGGAGCATTTTTCGTCCTCAGGCATACATCGCAGGTTACTGTCATGTTGGAATCCAGTTGCCATTATTGTTACATATGTACTTGCTCCTTTATGGATCGACAGTCAGCGATTTCTGTCGCAGACTACTGCTCACGTAAGCTTTGGTGCACAAACATCAGTTGTCTTTTTCAAGGTAACTAGCTTCCCACCAACCCCCTGCGCTCGAAGCCAGTAGGAGGAGCATTGCATCTGCCATAACCGACCCTACCTCTATACTTCTGTTTTACTATCTAGTATCTTCCATTTGCACGTTTACTGCGACAATGTGCCGCAAAAGGTTACGCCGATAAGCCTGGGAGAACTATCGCCCAGAGTGAATACTGCCGGTCGAGTTCTATAACTATTTGTCTATCTAATCCCCAATCTATCCATGCCTTCACTGCCACGAAGAAGTCTCTACTCTCACACGATGTTTTTCCGGATCATTGCTATACTAGTCACTTGTCTCGGTTCCCTCGCTTCAACACTGGATACCGCCGAACTTGTCTTCCCGAAAAAGCTTCTAAAATTAGGCAAGAGAACTAGAGGGGAGGTCACCAAGAATAGCGATTACATGGTATATCCAGGTCATGCTCGCCTCGATGTCTCAGTGGACTACGCAAATCATTCGAACATTCGGATGGGATGATATCTTAATGCTATGCATCCGAGGAATAACAATCAAGATAGACAGACAACCAACAACGGAAGCTGCTCACGTAACGTTAGGCCGACCCCACATCTAAGTTATCGGCTGTAAATGATCGAGAAGGAACTCCTAAGCCACCAATCTATCACCTTGAAATAGGACCGAGCCTCTGAAATCAAAAATGTGGCTAGCCCCCATCCAGCGATCGAGATCCCATCTACATATGACGACTGCATACAGGACAGCAGAAAAACACCAAAAAAAAAGCAAAGGAAAAGAAAGGAATCTAGATTAAAGTCCCGAAGTCCCGACCGTCCCGATCCTGGTCAACCACATTTGCGGGCCGTGCTCGTGTACTCCATCTGATTGCATCCATCCAGTTAGCCAGGTTTGGAGAAACTAAGGAGAATTTAGGGCGGTTTACTGAGTAAGTTTAGGGGGTGCGGGCGGGCGGCGGCGGCGGCGGCGATGGGGGCACGTTTCGGCCGGAGCGGAGGAAAGAAAGAGGATCAGGATCAGGGAGAGCTGAGATAAATTGAATCATAACACTGAACCCGGCCGCGGTGGGTCCCAAGACTGCGAAGGAGGGAGATTGAGATTGAGAGAGGAACTGAGATAGTCACTAGCCATCCACATTTCTCCGCCCCAGAGAACATTTTACTCCAAGATCCTGGGCTTCTAGCGTCCCCTTCTTCTTGTCATGCTGACTTTACCGTTTATCCACCCATCTTTTTGGGTTGGGTTTCGCTTACAGCTAGCTACGTACAATTAATGGCATTGATGACATTGCGTTTGGATCCTGTTTTGTTTCTTTTACTGTATCAGGGAAAGCGTAGCGAAACTCATCAGGCAGCCTCGAGGCATCTGACCGTGAGATGGCATGAGTCGGGGGGTGGGGTAAAGAACCGAATGTATGGTGTGTGTCGTCTGGCGATGGATGGATGGATCAATGGAATGAGTTTGCAACTACGTACGTATTCGCCGTTGAGTCCGTAGTGTCAGCATCCTAAACTTAGGGTAAGCGTCTTATTCTTTTAGTCTCCGAATGGGCTTTACCTTCTTTCTTGTCCTTTCAGCAACGTTGGCAAAACGTCGGAGCCATTCCCGAGTAGGAAAATGCAGTGCTTGTGCGCTTGAACTTCGCGCGGCGTGGCATGGGTTTCTCCGCTCTCTTGGACACTTTTTGACGCTTTGGTCTACTCTATGAACGAACTAGCCAGTCGGATCATTTAGACTATCGAGTGATCGAGGCGGGGCCGAGATGAAGGACATATCATGGATAGCAACGTGGCGTGTGCGTCTTGAATGTCAGTGCAGTTGAGGGACATATCAGCGTTCTCTACGCTTGGTGTCTATGAATACCTGGACTTCCGCTCCGCGGAGGCACGGCTCGAGCCCCCATTGAACTTATCGTCATAGTATCTTGGCGCAAAGGTGAGGGCCGGGCATACCGTATTTGACTCCGCACATGACGATAGCGAAGCATGCGAGAGGAAGACAAACAGCTCATATGTTGTTGCTTTGAATGCAGTATGGGGCCATGATTTATTGGATCGTTGCCCATCCTCGATCGGGTGTTGGTTGCATCATGCATCCAGAGCTGGTTTGCCTCGTTGTTCTTATTCTGGGTGCAGTGCAATAACTTACCCTGGACCCTCGAGCAGGCTACCTCTCTCTGATAGTTGCAGGTGCATATGATGAATGTAGGGAACACAAGACTATAAGCCCTGTATACTGGTCGTGGTGAGGTCGACACCAAAGAGATACTTACTTACTAACAGACGGACTGTCTCAAAAGACTATTCACACCTTTCAAAACACTTATTCATTGTTCTTCGCTCCGCCGTGTGCTATTCCTAAGACAATCACGGCAAATTGGCAGTGAAACTGCCAAAATCGCATGCTATCCGGGACGAGAAAGCCTTCTTCCTGCTCGCATTGGACAGACCCTGATAAGTGCCCCCGAGCCCGAACTGGCGACCCAGCATACATCGAACTGATGCTCATGCGCGCCCTCGTTCTGACTACAGAAGATGGGATGCGAGCATTTTGTCGGTGGAGCTCCAATCCACCTCGTGATTGTTCTTTCAGTGACTCTCACTCCTGGGTAGAGGTAAAAGCCGTGGTGACCTTTTGAGATATATGTTTTGAGAGCGGAAGAACATGTGAAGAGAAACAGACATTCCCGGAGAATCATCAACAGCTAACTGCACTTTTAGCAGACCCAGCAAGACACCATAACCCCGTAACAACGAAGCGTGGACTGAGGGCAGCGGAGACTCTGCCACCGCATTCTTAGAGCCGTATAGATCTTCGATCTTCTGGATCTGATCAGCGGAGAATACGGCATTTTCCGAAGATCAAATGAGCTTGAACGTTTCGTGGAAGCGGAGTTTGCTCTGTTGCATCGAGTGGGGTGGAGTAGGCGATGAGATGTCTCATCCACACCCAAGAAACGGAAACCTTTGAGGTGCTAATGTTGCGCGACACTCCCAACTTGTCAAAGATCAAATGATGATAGCACATGCAGTTCCTCCGTGCTGTCATTAGAGATGTACCGAATCGAAGTCGATTTCGCTCTTTTCAGCCCGGGTGCACTTCCAGTGCCATGACATAAAGACTGTACCCGAGTAGGTTCATAGGGCTTACAGCAGCTCTGCATCTCAATAGCTACTGTCGCGGAAAAAGATATTGTGAGCTTTTGCTCTTTGATTTCCCATCTCTGTTCTAATTGTTCTTCCCAGTGCGGTCTTAAACATGCGACCTCGACATTTCCAGGGAAGAAGGTAGCATCAACGAAGGGCGATGAAGCGCGATTTTTGCGACCAGATAGGATTCACCTACGCAGAACGGATGGATTGCAAGAAGCACTGAGGGCAAGACACATGAGGCGGACAAGTCTAGAGCCTAGATAATACTTGAAGGGAATTAACGACTAAGAGAAGCGAACGATGCGTTGTGTAGCAATGAACACCTGCAGAGAGCGTATCTCCAATACTCTACCAACCTCCAGGCTAAGCAACGGAAAGTGGAAGCCCTGGGTGGGTTACCAGGCACTAGCAAAAGCAGGGCACCAATCAAGACGCGGTAGTGTTTAGCCCCGCGGATAAAGCAGCCGCTCGGGCCCGCTAGGCAAGCGCATCCCGGGTAATACCAGCATAGCCCTGAGGACGGGTTACATTGACATAGATATACTGTACTCTGTTGTGAATCTAAGATCTCCGGCCCGTATCTGGATCCTTGATAGGATCCTTTGCTTTAAAGAGCGGTTTCAAATCCTGATTTCATCTGTATATAAGACAATTAATGATCAGGATGAGCTTGTATTGGCTATTGATCATTCTGCAAACATGCTATGATCCTTTCGTAGATGGAGGAACATATTGAGGATTCTGTCTCAACTGTCGTTCTTCATTCCTTCTCCAGTTGACACCAACAATGGACTAGATCTCTGCGCATCACAGGCTCGTAAGGAACGTGAAAAATTGCTTAGCTGTTCTGTCCAAAAGAGTGTTCCGCTTCTTTCGATCCAGGTTTGTTGACTTCGAATGCTGTTATGGCTGGAAGGTGATGAGGCCTGATCCACTTGTGGAGGTGTTCATATCCTCAGTTCAAGTATTCAAGCCTGTGTCTGTTTCATGCCCCCTTTATTGATGCCTTTTCTCAGGTTTCGGTTGGAGGGGAGGTCTTCCTGAGAGGACGATGGTCAGAATATTGCCTCCATCTTGAATGAAAGCTATGTTTTATTGGCCTATCCATGAGTTACTATAATTCTCGACTTCTGTCCCAAAAAATCCCCGGATTGAAACATTGATGAAACCAATGTAAGATATTTCATAGACGGCATTGGCGAAGGAGTTGGAGACACGGCCACTCAAGGTATTGCCTCGATCGAGATAAGACGATATAGCATCATGCACGCAAGCGTCCCGAATTGGCAAAGGCACTAATATGAAATCGCCCCATTGGCTCATGCCGGCAGCAGACCCAAGCCCAGTCGCTGATTTCGACACCGTGAACGGCCTTATCACCGAGATGAATTGACTGCAGCCATCTCGAACGGGTGGATGAGAGATCAGTTCTGCGTCGGGCGTCAGCTTCTGTCGACCCAACGCGGAGGAACGAAAACGCCTGCAGGAGGGCATACGGGAATGAGATTGGCTGCTAGAGTGGATGGACGGCCCACTTTATGCCTGATCTGGTATAGTCGGGCCCGGGGAATCGCCGCAGCCGGTTAATCAAGAATTTCATTTGTCGAGTGCCTTCCCCCTCTTCCGGTGTTACATTCTGACAACCACCGACTTACTGGCAGTGTGCAGCAGTGACAGTACTGTACACGGACAGACCAGAGTGACAGCGCCCCGGGCGCACACGGCAACATGCTGCAGCATGTCAAAAATAAAAGACTACGGGGATAGGGAATACTCAAAGAAATAAAATAAATAGTAGATCAACAGTGAAAGGATGCAAACTGAGGACGTACTGTACTCACTATGCATGAAACTAGGGTTCTAGGCGATGACCGATTGCTCAGCTCAGCTCCGTGAACAGCACCCCCCCCTTCCCCCAGTAGGATTCACACGGCAAGCAAAGCCCCGGACTGGGCAAGAGGCCGAACCCGACTGTCTGGGTCCAGGTTCCTGCGCCGGCTTGAGTGCTGATCGCCTCCTGATCCGTGACGCGACTAAGGCCTATCGGTTTTGGCGCTAGTAACATGTCGGGTCTGGGCATGCAGCGAGCGGTTTCAGCCGGGTACAGAATAGTGAGGTCGCGGGAGGGAATTGGTGACGGAGTGTAACTTTGCTGGCCCAGCAAACCCTCTAAACCTCACGCTGCACCGGTATTCTTCTGGTATTCCTCTGGTATTCCTCTGGTATACCTCTGGTATCTCTCGGGTACCCTCCACGCCCAGTTCATCCCCAAAATACCCAGCTAAAATGTTAGCGGGCAGTCCGTGGGTGTTCTAGCAATATTACAGCTCCGTAATCCGGGATGCCCCTAACCAACAGAAGCTGAAGCCTGACGCCCACAGACCCGTGGGATCCTCAGGAGCCCCGACGTATGGATCACAAGCAAATACCTTATTCTTTCCATCAGACAAGTATCAAATTCTTTGAATAAGCAACGTGCTAGACTACCTAGTATCACATCCCAATCAGCTGTGTTTCTGAACAGAAAATAGAAAGGGAATGACGGGCATGAAGCAAAGAGAGCCAAAGAGATGAGCTCATACTCCGTACAGATCTGGAACTCCAAAAAAGCTGCCCGTGACTCCGCCCACACTGCCCACTGACTGACTGCTCTCTCTTCTCTTCTCTTCCTGACTTTCTCTTCCCTCTCCCCGCTACTCCAAAGTTAGCTACCTTTAGCCTTCTTTTCTTCCCTTTCCTTACTCCCTCTCCAATCTACTTCCTTCTTTGCTTTTTCTATTTATCTCTTTTTTACATTTCCCCCCTCACTGTCAGCCAAGTTCCTCACCACGCGCACCGCGCTCGTATGCAACCCCGCCTTTTTCAGCTTCACCTTCCTCCGCTTGGCTGAACCCGCGCTATTGCAGACAAGCCACGAGCTCACCTTCCCCCCCCCCCTCCTGTCTCACTTCATGGATCGTATTCCTCCGCCGCCTCTCGCCATGGATCGAATTCCGCCCTCTTCTTCCTACCCCACGCCTGGGTCCGCCGGCCCAGTGCCCCCCGCCATGACCTCCGCAGCCCATCTCGCTCCGCTCTCTACCGTGCACGAGGGTCGCATTTGGTCTCTACAAGTGGTACAGCAGCCGATTCGCGCTCGCATGTGCGGCTTTGGTGACAAGGTCAGTCTTGTCGATACCCGCAAGCTCTCTCGGGCTAGCGCATGGATCTGAGTTTTCCGTTTGTCGCATTGTGCTCGAATTCCTCTTTAGACGTGGGAAAGACCGGAGATATTGGATCCATGCGACTCGGATATTGGTCCAGATGCAGTTCCGTTAGGCAATCGCTTGGCAGAGGCATGGTGTCCGATTGGGTTGTCGCCAAACCTGCATGGCTCGGATGGTTCGTGAAGCTCGGGGACGTTGAGTCGCGAACGCATTGAATCTCAGCTCTTGTCCGCAATTGGCTGCTTTGGATTGCTAGCGCTCTTTTGTTGAGATTCGAAGTCGCATGGATCTGCATCTTGGGTTTGACCTGTTCTTGGATGAAGAGAATTTCGCACGTGACAGAAGTTCTTAACCCAGAGCGAGCCCGGCGCTGTGTTCTTGTCAAATCGTCGTTACCACTGCTGACTATAATCAGGATCGACGGCCCATTACGCCTCCTCCATGTATCCGTCTAATTGTCCGGGATGCTCAAACAGAAAAGGAAATTGATATCAAGTAAGTCGACGCCCCCGGTCGCCGATGGTGATGCGACAGCACACTGATCAAATGGAACCAGTGAGATCGATACATCCTTTTATGTACTCATGGTCGATCTGTGGAATGCCGAGGGGACGAGCGAAGTCAACTTGGTGAAGCACTCGGCTACATCTCCGTCGATATCTACCGCCATGTCCTCCTCATACCCACCCCCGTTGCAGAACGTCTCACCCTCGTACCCTCCGTACGCGCAAAATGCCTATGGTCAGCCTGTCGGTTACCCGCACATGAATAACTACTACGCCGGAAACCCGCAACTTCAATACCAAAACCCCTATGGAGCGAATCCGCAAGCCCAACCTTACTACCCCTACTACGCCGGGGGTCACATGCCACCCGCCAACATCTCCCCAGCGCAGCCTGTTACCGCCGCTCCAGGTGCTGGGATGTTCACGCGAAATCTCATCGGCAGTTTGAGCGCCAGCGCATTCCGGCTGACGGATCCGGAGAACAAGATTGGTGTCTGGTTCATTCTGCAGGATCTGAGTGTACGGACAGAGGGTTCCTTCCGGTACGTGCTTTCAACAGTAATCCCCTGCCATGCTACTGCTTAGCTGACTGCTCGCCCGCAGCCTGAAAATGAGCTTTATCAACGTGGGCACTCAATCCGGAGAATCTCCCAACGGCGTGTCGGTGATCAACCACGGGTCGGCACCCGTACTGGCATCGGTATTCTCCGAACCCTTCCATGTATACTCCGCCAAGAAATTCCCTGGCGTCATCGAAAGCACGTCCCTCAGCAAATGCTTCGCGCTCCAAGGCATCAAAATCCCGATCCGAAAGGACGGCGTGAAGGGATCGCGCGGGCGGCACAGTGACAACGATGACGGTGGAGACGACTACGACTAGAAAGCCGATGATGCGCTGTCTGGTCTGTGAGATTGGCCTTTCCTTGATTTGCTTCAGTTTGCTGTTTGCCTAATACCTCCTCTGGCGCAACGTTTTATGGCTTCTGGTAATATGACCTGGGTTCCTGGGAATGCGGTGTTTCTCTAAAGGGACTGGTTCGGGGGTTTGGGGAAGGGGTTTGTTTTCGTCATACGGATTGGGTGTATTGGTATCGGGACCGGTGTCGCGGGCTTTTTTTTTTTTTTTTTTGTTCTTTTTTTTTCTGTTCAATTAGTCTTCTGAGTTTCTTCTTT
This sequence comes from Aspergillus uvarum CBS 121591, assembly GCF_003184745.1. Taxonomy (NCBI): domain Eukaryota; kingdom Fungi; phylum Ascomycota; class Eurotiomycetes; order Eurotiales; family Aspergillaceae; genus Aspergillus; species Aspergillus uvarum. The sequence goes on from NW_020291364.1 coordinate 108,755, forward strand.
GCTCTATATCTCTTCCAGTCCTCACTCGCTTTCCTCGACTTTTTTTCTTTGCCTTATTAATTTTACCCCAAATGCTTCCGAGTCTGTGTTGCTGCCCCTCTGTGCGAATAGTACTCTGCTTTTTTTTACCTGCGTGTTCCCCCCCACCCGTGGATAACGGGGGTAGAAGACAGTCCGTCGAATGTCTAAACTGGATCAATCCTTCATCGTCAGCAACCTCGTCTTCTAGTATGTTTATGTCTATGCCAAAGGCAAAGGGCGGGGTCATATGGGTCAATAATCTGACACTTGTGGGTGAGCATCGTGGTGCACATCCACCACTGCATCTCATTCTCATAACTTATATGTACTGTACTTCTCTCTTCGCCTCTTCACTTCTTCAGAGGCTCATAATGAAACGCACCGCAAGCAACAACCTGTTTGGCTGGTCTCTTGAAGATTCGAGTTTTAGACTTTACTTCACCGGCTGGTGGAAAATTGCAAATCGCATTCCCTACTACGCTAGGCTTTTGACTGTATCGCTGCTCTAATCGATTCCTTGGGTGTACAGGACCCCGTTTTTTGTCCTTTGCCAGATTAGAACACCGGGATACTCGGAATTGGATAGCATAGGCAAGAACAGCGATTAGCCGGACGTCCCCAGATAGGTAGGGTTATTTATTGTACTGTGCTGTGCATCTCAGGTGGTTTAAGGTTGACACAATGAACCCGCACCATTCGTGCAACAAGAGCGAGCACGTGGGGTAGAACCATGTCTCAGAGCAGCAGATTCACTATTGCAATTGCCTTGACTACTGGCTACTGACCACCAATTCGAACGCTCCTCCGGTTTTCAGCCTGTTTGCTAGGGAGTTCTTCACTGCGGTCTTAAGTTAGTGGAATAGGTGCTCACTAGAGCATTCATGGTCGAATACAGGGTCAAGTGTGGAGAGAGGGTACGCAGGGTCAGCTTATCCATTGCCCCAATTGTTCATCTTACGAACCAAACGATAGCGGCAAACACGTAGCACATACTGTCCAGGGTAAAAACAGGGTATCTGGTTCTATATACGTTGTTCATCACGATTAACAGACAGTAAAACAAGGAGCTTTTTTTTTCCCCGCGACATTAGTTGCGCCATATCCGTACGGCCTTGTCCTTGCCACCACTGCCCACCTTCTGTCCGTCGGGACTCCAGTCCACCGCGAACACTTCATCCTTGTGTCCCGGCAGATCCTCGGAGAGCTTACCCGTGCGGACGTTCCACACCTTCAGGGTGGTGTCTTTCGACGAGGAGACGAGCATGCGCGAGTCGGCGGAGAAACAGCATTGGTAGACGGCTCCAACGTGGCCGCGGAGGGTCGTGATGAACCTGTGGAGGAGCATTGGTTAGTCTCAAAGTTCCGGATGAGACGCGGAAACTAAAGGGTGCACTCACTTTCCGTCCCGGGCATTCCAGAGCTTGACGTGGTTGTCGAAGCCCGCCGAGGCGATGTACGCCATATCCGGCGAGAATGTGACATGGTTGACCTCCTTCTGGTGACCGAGCAGACGCGCGACGGGCTTGCTGGAGTTCTCCGGCTCCCAGAGATACATGGTGAAGTCGTCGCTGGCCGAGACGAGCTTCTCGACGATCTTGTTGTTGATGGTGGCGGCGTGCTCGTAGCGCTGCTTCGCGGCGGCGACCTTCTCGGTGTCGGCCTGCGGGACCTGGCCCGTGTGGTCGTGGTAGGCGGTCCGGAGGACGAAGTCTGTGGACAGCGCCAGGTGGTTCACGCGGTGGGCGTGGGCAGACAGGGTCTGGATCAGGGTGCCGTTCTCCGCGTTCCACACCTTGACCGTCTTGTCGTGGGAGGCCGTGTAGATCTTGCCCGTGCCGCCCCACTTGACGCAGGTGACCGAGCCCTTGTGGCCGGTGAGGACCATGTCGATGCGCTTGCTGACAACGTCCCAGACGCGGACCGTCGAGTCCTTGGAGGCAGACGCCAGGCGCGGCCGCCCCGGCTGCTGTAGGTGGTAGGGCTCCCACGCCAGGCTGGTGATCCACTTCGCATGGCCCTTCAACGGGGCCCCGAGCGCTGTGCCCTTCTTCGCGTCCCACACCCGCACTGTGTTGTCCATGCTTCCGGTCGCGATCATCGCGCCGTTGGGGGAGTAGCTGACCGCCAGCACCCAGCTAGTGTGACCCTTCAAGGTATGCAGGGGGGTTCCGGTGTCGCAGTCCCAGATGCGGGCCGTCGAGTCACCGCTGCCGGTGACCATGGTGGACGAGTTCACGGGGGAGAAGGATGTGGCCAGGATCGCTTCACCGTGTCCGGCAATGGAAGCAGAGCATCGCGAGACCGCCTTGACTCGGAACACCGCCTGCGGCGTGTAGTAGAGGTGAACAGTGTCTTCGGTGGTCTTGAGGCCGGGCTTGAGCAGGGAGTGGTACAGATGTGCTAGGATGTCGATCGTCTGATTGTCCTTATCGTCCGACTGGTAGGTAAACCGGTATGGCACCCGCTCATCATCTTCCTGTGTGTTTTGCGGAGGAGCGGAGTTAGTATCTCCGGTATGAGGTCACCGTCATTGCATGTGTCGCGTACCTACATTGCCTTGTAAGGTGTTGAGAAGCGTCTCCAAGTTCTTTACGTTGGCATCGGCCACTGGGACGGACACTGCTGGCCCGGTTGGCGCTCCTGTCGCTTGGTCGAAAAACTGAACTCGGACACTGCCCAGGTTCTCCGGGATGCTCTCGATCTCTTGCTGAAGACGGGCCTTCTCGGCAATCTCCGTCTTCTGACGCTTGGTAGGAGGAGGCAGAAGAGTCGCCATTGTGAGAGTGATTGGGGGGGTTTGTTGTGTGAAGGTCTTCTAGCCTTCAGAAAAAAAAATCGATAAAGAATCCCGTCCGGACTTATCGCTGCGGTGGGGGAAGATCGGCACTAACCCGCTTTCGGACATCAGAGCATCACCATATACATTTCTCAGTATGGCCTTGTGAGGAGTATGGCATTGAGGCGCAATATAGAGGTAAGAAATGACTGCTAGTCTATAATATAATATAGCTGCTTCTGCTTGATTTGTGTCCCAGTTTCGCGAAGCAAAAGCAGAACTGCCTGTTTCTAGCCTCAAGGCAAGGCTTTGTCGCTCGATGTAGTGTGTAAGAAAAGCGATATATCTGACTTTTGGAGAATAACAATCAAGCCGCTAGATAAATCTTCCACAGTTGATCATTGCTTCTGAACCTAGGTAATCTATTTAGGAAAATATGAAAATGGGAAGTGGGTAGTACATATACATTGTCGATATGCTATCAATAAAGGAGAGCCTGTCGTGACAACAGCAAAGATTGACACGAGTCGAAATCAGATAGTCCTAGTGGCACATTGCGCTTGACATGCACCGAAGCTTTGGGATAGAGAAAAGATCAAATTTCATACTTCATTGCCTTCCATCATGGGAAAGGAGGATTTTTTGCTCCCTGTCAAAGACTGCCAGTATATCATAGGTACGCTCTTGATACCGTGGTAAATAGTGTACCCTGTAAGTTACCATTGTTTGGTTGGTGGGTTTGGAAACACGGACAATTATTAATCTTTCTGCCAAAGGGTATCCCAGGGTCCCTTCCAGTTGATTGCATTTAAATGCCTTCCTTCATCCAAGTAGCTCATCTCTAGAATCTCACTATGAATGTCGAGAAGTATGATAGCGGCCATACTTCGTATAGTCTGACCGTGAGACCTCCGGGAAATGCTAGCTTAGCGGTGGAAATTGGGATTCTGGACGTTGCCTGCACAGACCCTTGCAATTACAATTCCCAAATGATATACGCCCATCGAATACATGAGGCGGATTTGTAGGCCAACCAACAAATGGACTAAAGCATTCCAATTCCAAATCCCTCGACTGCCTGGCCCTATCGGTAAATCGAGTCTGCGGACAACATCACTAACAAGGGGTCTGATAAGAGGGGGTACGCCGAATCACGTGTAGGTAGCCCTTATAGAAGCGGGCGGCATCTGAATCGGGCAATCGGGCGAGTTTACTACCTCTGCATTGCATACACTTCTACTTCAAGACTTCCGCGCAAAGACTGCATACTCTCCAGGCAACCACTATGGCCTCCATCTACTCCAGGGCTTCCTCAGTGGGAGCTTCGGGTTCCTTCGTCGCCCTCACTCGAGCAAGTAGTTCACGGCCTCGAACAGCAACACGACCGACAACATCGGCGACGAGCGTCGCATCTCAAGATATTGTCTGTGCTGTCAGCGAGTCTCGCGGTGTCTCTGCAACGGTTGGCTTGGCCTTCGTCAATCTGTCTACTGCAGAGGCGGTGCTATGTCAGATTTGCGACAACCAGACCTATGTCAAGACCGTCACGAAGATCGGCGTGTATGAGCCAACGGAGATTCTCCTAATGAACAGCGCCCAGGAATCCAAGCTCGCCTACATACTGAAGGAGAACATCCCAGACACAACGTTCACCCCAGTGGATCGGAAGTTCTGGTCTGAAACAACAGGACACGAATACGTGGAGAGACTGGCTTTTGCAGAGGATGTCGAACCGATCAAGATGGTCCTCGAGGGGAACTATTTTGCTTCTTGCTGTTTTGCTGCCGTATGCGCTTGCTTACAGAAGTGTCGAGAATGAGCGAGACAGCCATTAACCTTTGACAGATTCTGAAATACGTCGAAGTAGAACTCAACAAGGCTTTCACCTGCCATTCTCTGCGAATAAAACACGAGCCATCTCAGGGATCAATGTCGATTGACTTGTCTACTATTGTCTCCCTGGAGCTCACTCAGAACTTACAAGTAGCAAGGTCAAAGGATAGTCTTTTTGGACTACTCAACGAGACACTGACTCCCATGGGCATGCGGCTGCTCAGAGCTAACATTCTGCAGCCTTCTACCGATAAATCGCAGCTACTGGCCCGCTACGACGCGATCGAGGACCTGACCACGAAAGAGGATATGTTTGTTTCAATTAGACAGGGTTAGTCATTGGCTGCTCAAATTCTCTTCTGTGCTGACATAGCCGTGGAAAAAGCCCTCAAGGGGTACCTTGACGTCGACAAGGCTCTGACTTCAGTGAGTGGGTTCGAACCGATCTTGCATGCAAGAAATAACCCCCTAGCTTATCCTTGTCCCCACCAAACGAGCAATTGGATACGTCGAGCAATCCGTAAACAATGTCATCATGGTGAAGACATATGTCTCGTCCATCAAGTCGATATACAAAGCACTTGCCCCGGCTCAGAGCAATCTGCTCCTGAACATCAGAGAGGTAGAGCCTAGTCGGCTCCATGAAAGATCAGGCTAATCATAGTCTCTAGTTATGCGCCCTGGAGGGTCATCAAGCACTGGAGCAGCTGATCGACGAAACTTTAAATGAAGAAGTCACCTATCAGACAAAGCCACTCGATCTCAGGAACCAGAGGATATACTGCGTCAGGGTAACGGTCCTTTCCCGTGCTCTACTGTCTGAGCTGACCACTTCGATCTCTAATCCGGGTCCCAGGCAGGGGTAAATAGCTTGCTTGATGTCGCAAGACAGGCTTATAAAGAGGCCAATACAGATGCTACAGAGCTGGTCACAGCGTTAGCGGGCAAGTGCCATCCCCTAGATTATTTTGCATCTGGTAATCTCTCTAACGCCTGTAGAATGCCATGACCTTGCGCTCGATCTGAGGTATGACAGAGCCCGCCAATACTACATCAGCATCCCTACAATAGAGACCCATACACTACCCGAGGTCTTCATCAATGTTTACCGCAAGAAGAACCGCATTGAATGCCAGACGCTCGATCTCGTCAAACTGAACCACAAGATCCGAGACGCGCACAACGAAGTGATCAACATGAGCGACGAGACAGTACAAGATCTGATCACGAGCATCTGCTCCGAGATATCGAGTTTGTTCAAGATCAGCGAAGCCATTGCCATCCTTGACATGCTAGTCTCCTTCGCACAGTTAGCCACAAGCCACGAGTACATTCGCCCGGAGATCACCAACGTGCTCGCCATCAAAGCCGGCCGCCACCCCATCCGCGAGAAGATCCACGCGAAGAAATTCATCCCGAACGACGTCTACGCCACGCCGCAGACGCGGTTCAACGTCATCACGGGCTGCAACATGAGCGGCAAATCGACCTACATCCGCTCGATCGCCCTGATGACTGTGATGGCGCAGATCGGCTGCTTCGTGCCCGCGGAGTATGCCTCGCTCCCGGTCATCCACCAGCTGTTCGCGCGGGTGTCCACGGCGGACGACGTCGAGGCCAACGTCTCCACCTTTGCCGCCGAGATGCGCGAGATGGCGTGCATCCTGCGGAACGTCCAGCCCGAGCAGCCGAGCATGGTGATCGTCGACGAGCTCGGCCGCGGCACCAGCACCGCCGACGGCCTGGCCATCGCCATCGCCATCGCCGAGGTGCTGGTCGAGAGCCACGCCCTGGTCTGGTTCGTGACGCACTTCCGCGATCTGGCGGTGATCATGGGCCAGCGCAACGGCGTTGCCAGCCTCCACCTGGCCGCCGAGATCAGCCCCGACGCGTCCAAGATGACCATGCTCTACAAAGTCGCCGAAGGGCCCGATACCACCCGCTTCTACGGCCTGGCCCTGGCCAAACTGGTCGACTTCCCGCCGGGAGTCCTCGAAACGGCGCAGGAGGTCGCTGAGAACTTGGACCGGATGGCCAGGCGTCGGTACGCGAAGACCAGTGCATTGGCCGTCACGCGCAAACGCAATCTGATCCTTTCGCTCAGGGAGCAGTTGCTGTTGGCGCGTGATGGGACACTAGGTAATAAGGCTCTTTGGCGGTGGCTGAAGGGTCTCCAGGATGAGTTTCTCCTGCGCATGGCAGCGATTGACGGGGAGGCGGCGGAGGAGAGTGGTGGTGATGATGATGGCGCGGAAGACGACCTTGAAGACGACGCTCAAGACGACACTGAAGATGATTATACTAATGATACTGAAGACGACGATATTGATGATGCTGAAGATGGCGACAGCGATGATGATAAAGGTGAGAGTCCCGAATCTCCGATGGATTCAGAAGCGCCCGAGGACAGCCTGAGCTGGTCGGAATGATGCGTTCCCTTTGGCCCTCCCGGCATACTTATAGCACAAGTGATGTGATTCTTAACATGTAGATATTAGCATTGTAGACCTACCGTACTTGCTGTCCAGTCTAATATAGGATAAAGTATGTCCAGGGGAGGCAAATAGTAACATATATGTATAGTACCCGGTAGCATCTCCTAGTAGTCTCCAGGCATCGAGCCACTGCCCTCTCAGGGCTGATTCGAGAAATGTCTACTTCTCGTCCGGCGCCTGGTAGTATCACATCGAGCTTTCTAGTCGTTCAACAAGGCCTAACTCATCATCCCCAACTTGCAACAACAAGGCCACTCCAGACAGGCATTCGCAAAGAGAAGGACAGTCAGTCTCTTTGTTTGGCCTTCAATCTTGATCGTCCTACTATATTTCAAGCAGAAAAGTATGGCTAACCGTATCAGGAAAACAATATACAATATGAAACTTCTACTTTTATTGTATTCTTAAGCAATTCCCCGAGCCAACTCTGAGTGAAACAAACACGCTTAAAAACAGGCTCAAACATGCAAAAGACTTCTTCAGAAGAGGTGGAGGGGGTTACAGAGCTCGTGGGTGTAAATCGTCTATGTAAATAGATACTGCTTGTGGTATCAGATTTCGGGGAAAGACGGAAATTCCCTCCCTCAGTTAACCGAAATGGAACAAGGTCTGTTTGCCCTTTTTGCCTTTGCCCTTTTTCCCTCCGACGGCAGGGAAGTCCTCGTCCTCCGCAGTGGAGTTGGCGCCGGAGTCGTTCCGTGACGAGGAGCTCCAGGCGTTCACCTGCGGTGCGCGGTTATCCCAGCGGACGGTGCCGCGGGTGAGACCTGCCATGAGGACGTTGGGTTTGGCCGCTGCGGGGAGAGCAGGGAAGGCGTCGACACTGTTTGTCTGGGCCGGCCGGGAGGTGGCGGGAGCGGCGGAGCGAGTGGAGTAGGTGCGGGGGGTGATGGAGGGTGAGGGGGCGGCGGAACCTGAAGTGGGTGCTGCTGCTGAGCTTGCCCACGGGGTGGATGAAGCTGGCGTGGATCGTGGGGCAGAGCGAGCAGTCGCAGAGGAAAGGGGAGGGAAAGCACTGGTCGAAGAGGATGCGGAGGGCATGGCACCACTCCTGCCGACGGCGGATCGGGAGGACTGAGCAGTGGAGGATTTGAGACGCAGGACACGCTTGCCTCCCACGCCGCTGCCGTTGACGGTTCCTGGCGACATGCCGGGGATAGTGCCGCCAGGGCCGGGAAGGGCAGGGTAGTCTTCGTTGATCGCACGCCAGTCATTCCAGGACTTCAGCAATGCATTGCGCTGGTTGTCATCCTCGTAGATCTCTGCGAGCTCTTTGATCAGTTTACCGAGCTCGGTGCTGGCGGTGTCAAAGAGGGAGAAAAAGGCGTCGATTAGCTCGGTGGCCGAGATGGAGGAAGTGCGATAGCTGGAAACTCTGCTGCGGAATTCGTTGAGTTTGTTCTTATCATTACCGAGCAGATTCGAGGCGCGTTCTACGACGGCAGCATGGCGCAGGCGGCGTGCTTGTTCCTGAGGGGAGACGGGGCCCGCATCTGCGTTCAGACTGAGATCGCTCATTTCAGCCACCGGAGTGGAAGCGGCTGGAGGCGTCTGCACAGGCGTGGCAGCCGCGGATCGAGCGGGGGCGCGCACGGGTTGAGTGTCGCTGCGGGTGAGCTGGCCGCCAAAACTCCGGGTGGAAACAGATTGTGCACTTTGAATGGCCATCTGTCGTTGATAGGCAATCTCGTCTCGTCTTAGGGGCTGTGCGCTCGAGACAGGCAGAGGCTCTGAGTTGGGATCGCGTCCGCGACCTGCACCACGGCGTTGTCGTTGAGGCTGGTAGGGAGCTCTGTAGTCAAATGTGGAGAGGTCGACCGTACGGGCGTCACGTCTTGCATCCTTCGAGAGCCCGTTGGGATGGTTTTCCAGCTGGTGTGCTTTAAGATCCATCTGAGATTCGAAGACGACGAACTTCTTCTCCAAGCACTCCTGATCCAAGCAGAGAAAATGATCTTTTTGGAAGTGGTCCTCTAGCGCGTTGTAGTCAATGTAGTACTGTTGTTGACGGTTGCTTGACTGTCGATCGCAGATGTGGCACCGCTCATGACGGTCACGACAGTGAGCGTAGAGTTCGTCATCGCCGTAGAAACGCTGTCGACAGAAACCACACTCTGGGTGTCCTTTGAATCCACTTTGGTCAATCGCACCAGGAACATCGTCTCCATGTCTCTCGTGTCGGCGCAATTCCTGGTTAGTGAAGAGCTCATGCTCGTGAGTAAAAACCTTCTTGTTTCGTGTGCAAAGATCACTAGAGGTAGAAATATTTGTAAGTCAATGCACAAATGTTCACTCGAGAGCTAAGGTACTCACCACATCACTCTGCCATGCTTGGTCTTAACATGGCGATGCAGGTCAGGCCATCCCAAACAGGCGACATCACAGCTCCTTTCAGGACAATTGTACCGCAGTAATAAAACAGTGTCCTCGAAGATCTCGCCACTCTCATACTTGATTCCAAGGTTGTCATCCTTCTGGGAGAAATCTGCTTCTGTGAGGTCCTCGAAGCGCTTGGCATGGTCATCTGTGAAGATCACAAAGCTGGATTCCGTCTGCCGCAGCACAATCGTTAGCGCATGGCCAAATAACGGCATGGGGGCAAAGCAGAAGCACATACCCGACAGTGTGCACAAGCTTTGTTCTTATACAATGCTCTCAACCGCAACGCGCAGATATGACAGGTCCGGTGGTTGCAAGGTGAGACGGAAGTATGCTCAACCTTCGACGCACAGATGAAGCAAAGCTCCCCATCATCCGCGTCGTCGGAGTCCTCTGCGACCGCCTGCTTTCCTTTATTACTCTCAGGTGTGGTTGTGGTTGTGGATTTGGCATCAATCGTGTTCGCGGCGGACTTCTGTTTGTCGCGACCTCCCCCGCCGCCGCCGCCGCGGCGGGGTCCATGACCTCTGGATCTTGATCCTCTTCCTGGACCGTCGTTGGTTTGTTGCGAAACTTCCGCCTGTCCAGGTTGGCGAGCAGCTCCGAATCCACCCCCTCGTCCGCGCCGACGGCCGCCTCGGTTTGAGCCTTGCGGTCCGGAGGGGGCCTGGGCAGGTTGAGTCTCAGACATCAGGAGGTGTTGGAGAACTAGTGGATGAAATTGGCGAAGCCAGTTGAAGAGATCGAAGATTAACAGGAACTCTGAGTGACGAGAAGAGCTCTGGCTCCCTGGAGCCTTTGCGACCAAGCGTTTATTGCGACGGAGGGGTTGCTGCTAATGACCAGCTTTCCAGTGCAAGCGGCGGCGGGCAAAAAGTTCGGGTTTGCGGCATGCTTAGTGAGCAAATAAGCATCATCGATGACATCCCCCTCCTTCCCCCCCTTTCCCCTCCTTAATTCACTGAGACTGACTACCGAGTATGCAAACTGGCCCAGCTCATGCTATGACTCATCTCGAGTCATGATAACTCATCAACAACATTCAAATAAAAGCCGAGTCGAGGTTGTGTCTTATCTTCTCCCCAAACTGCCCCATGGCCTACCACTCTTCGATGTGAGGGGGAAGGCGATCCAATTGCTTATGCACACTCAGTTGGATTTCTGGCATTCATCACTAATGCCTACGCTGTAAGGCGACAGGCTATACGAGCCCACCATCAGAATCATATATGATCTCTAAATAGAATTATCCATCGCGCCTAGTTCAAAGGCAGCACCAACTCCCGCTGGAGAGAAACTATCAAATCAACAAAAGGAAACATGAGGCAAGCATCTCGCCAATGACAATATCAGTAAATAAAACCAAGAGAAGGGGAAATGCCAGGGATGAGACACTATGAGAGGGCAATGAGAGAATAAATAAGAAACAAAGCAATGTAGCGCCGGGTCTCCTTATGCGGTGCAATGAGTGGAAATAAGATAGTCGTAAAGTGCAGCAACATATTCGCCGCAGGCTGCCCTGTCCTGAAGGCAACCGGTCACCGTAATTCTCGATCAACGGCAACAGGTCATTCGTCGGGGCTATATAAGTTTTGACTCAGGATTTTGGTCATGGTAAACATATGTATACGGTCTTGTTTGAAGACTGCGCGCATGGCGTCGTCGCAGCAGATCTGTCGCCTATCACTAGGGTCTTGAAGATCATGCTCGTGAATATACTGCCAGAGTCGCTTGACTGTCTGCGGACGAGAGAGCTGTGGTCTAGTCAGCAACAACGCCAGAGGATGAGAAAAAAACATAACAGACAAGGGGTAAACAGACAGTAACCTCGCCACCCAACAGAGCGGAAAGCGCTGGTGAAAGAGTGAGGGGTTTCTGAGGTAGTGTTAGCGAATATATTAGACTTGAGAGAGTAATCTGAAGCTCACATGAAAACCGCCTGACCGGTTGATTTTCTTCCCCGATTCTGAACCCGACTCAACATCAGAATCATCTTCCGCCTTGACCTTCTTAGATGTCTTCGCCTTGGTCTTCTTCTTCACGGGAGGAGCTCTGCGCGCATTGCCCCCACGGGTTTGACGAGCGCGCATATTCTCCTCGGCCTGTAGCTTTGCAGCGTAAAGGGCATCCGCATCAATGTCATTGTCCGGCTTCTTCTTCTTTGCCGGGGGCGTCTTGCTCGAAAGGTCCGAATTATCCTCACTATCCGCTTGGCGTTTGTGAGAGATTGAGGACTGTGCAGGAGACGATGGTTCCGGAGGGGGAGTTTCGGAGCCATGGCTGGGACCATGGCCATTGGTAGTTGGGACAGCAGTCACAGCCGGCTCGGGTGCAGCTACAATGCCCCCTTTGGCCGCGAAGATGTCGAAACGCTCCATGATAAGCTGCTTGACGGCAGCCTGAATACAAAAACGAGGTTAGCAGTATGATACGCTGACGCTGGCAGTATAAAAAGCAGGGTGTCGCGAGGAGAGTCCAAGTCCGGGGAGCTGACCTTTTGCGGGGTAAGGTCATATCCGATCTCTTCCTGAAGGCCTTTGCGAATGCGCTTCTCGGAGATAGTATTCAAGTCGCTTTTTGCTAAGATCGAATCAATGATCGGAGTGAACTGAACACGAGCTTCTGGTGAGACTGGCGCAAAAATAAGGTGATGTCAGTTGAGAGCGATCTCGGCACTGCTGCATGACCCGGGTACATCGGACTCCGAACTTACGCGACATTTTGTTCCAGTGGCTTCGCTATCCGCGTTAGTTCCAAAACAAATGTGAACGAAGACTCGAAAAGATGCCAATTGCTGGCCAGAAGCTGAACGGAGGCTAATATGGCAGCAAATGGCAGGGTCTAGGGCGCGGGTGGTGGTGCTCTGGGAGGAGGAAGCGTCTAGATCTGGGCGTAGCGCTGGCGCTTAGGACCGGCGGGGCATAAGAGGGAGAACGATAGAGAAATGCCCGGAGGATGCGATGCAAGACGAGGGATTGTGCAACGAACAACGAGGAAAAGAGATAATGACTGGAAGATGGCCGGTCCAGGACTACCAACAGCTCTCACCCACACGAGCAAGACGGAAGACGAGGCGGGGAGGGGGACGATACGTGGGATCGCGATTGTTATGATGTCCAGGCCAAGCCGATGTACAGGTCGGGTCGGTTAGAGTGACAATCATCATCAGCCGGTCGAGAAGCTGGGGGACACGGCTTAGTTAATCCAGATCACGTGCATGACACTAGTCCCCGACTTCCCCCACTCCTTCTCCTTTCCTTTCGAGTTCCCGCCCAGCCACACCAAGTCAGGTGACTCACAATCACCTGATCTATAGCTGACTCAGCTGCTTCGCACACAGAAGCGCTTGCGGTTTGGGATTTGCTCTTTTTGCCCTAAAATCAGCCAAAACGGGGTCGACCAGCAGAAAATCCAGAACAGGATCTTTCCTCCTCCGTATCAACGCTCTCCACCCCGTTCCCCTCCCCCCTCTTTATCGCCGTCCGCTGTGAGTGCAAATATGGCGCCCAGTTTCGACACCCTCTCCGAGCAGGACCTCCACGAAGAGGAGGAGGAGGAGATTGACTTCTCCGGTGAGTGCGACCCGACTCGCGTTCTTTGTCCTGTCCTGTCCTATTGCCCGTGCCCCTCGTCCCTCGTCACTAACCGCGATCGGTTTTTGGTCTCGCAGACCTGAAGGAACAATTCGAAGTGAAGCTTGATGAGGGTTTGGATACATTTGTTGTCATCGATGGGCTTCCGATCGTGCCCGAGGAGAGCAGGCAGAAGCTCATTAAGTTCTTGTTGAGGAAGCTCACCACCGCCGGCAACACCTCCGAAGATGCTGTTTTCATGCCCATCAACGACAAGAACATGTCCGAAGGGTATGTACTAGGAACTCGGGCTGGAACTGCAGGGAAAAATTAACGTTGGGTCGTAGTTTCGCCTTCGTCGAATATGAGACTCCCGAACAAGCCGTCGCTGCCGTGAAGGCCCTGCACGGTGTCCCCCTCGACAAGAAGCACACTCTCGCTGTCAACAAATTGATGGATATCGACCGCTACGGTCGTGAAGGACGTGTCGACGAGGAATACAAGCCCCCCACTATCGAACCCTTTAAGGAGAAGGAGCACCTCCGCTCGTGGCTCGCCGACCCCAATGCTCGCGACCAGTTCGCCCTCTACCGTGGCGACAAGGTCGGCGTTTTCTGGAACAACAAGAACCACCCGCCCGAGAATGTTGTCGATCGTGCCCACTGGACGCAGCTGTTCGTCCAGTGGTCCCCCAAGGGTACCTACCTCGCCTCTGTCCACCCTCAGGGCATTCAACTCTGGGGTGGCCCGGCTTTCTCGAAGCAAAAGCAGTTCCCTCACCCGTTTGTGCAGTTGGTTGAGTTCTCGCCCGGTGAGAACTACATCACCACCTGGTCCGCGCGCCCCATTCAGGTTGAGGAGGGTCACCCTGTTTTGACCTACGAGGAAGAAGGAAAGAACATCATCATCTGGGATATCGTTACCGGAAAGCCCCTGCGTTCGTTCGTTTCCAACGATCTCGCCGCTGGCCCTGGTGCCGAGGGTGATGCCCAGCCCAAGAAGAAGGTTCAGTGGCCCGCTTTCAAGTGGTCTGCTGATGAGAAGTACGTTGCGAGAATGCAGCAATCCCAGTCGATCTCCATCTACGAACTTCCCCGGATGAACTTGCTGGGCAAGACCTCCGTCAAGATCGATGGTGTTATGGACTTCGAATGGTCCCCCGCCACTGTTACCCGCGAGGGCGTGAAGCAATACGAACAGCTGCTCTGCTTTTGGACTCCCGAAATCGGCAGCAACCCCGCTCGTGTCGCCCTGATGAGCGTTCCCTCGAAAGAAATCGTTCGTACCCGTAACCTTTTCAACGTCTCCGATGTCAAGCTGCACTGGCAATCACAAGGTACCTACGTCTGTGTGAAGGTGGATCGTCACTCCAAGTCCAAGAAATCCATGGCCACCAACCTGGAGATTTTCCGCATCCGTGAGAAGGGTGTTCCGGTCGAGGTTGTTGACAGTCTCAAGGATACCGTGATCAACTTCGCCTGGGAGCCGAATGGAGGACGTTTCGTCCTGATCACGAACGGTGAGGCTGCCGGCGGTGCTGGCGCTCCCCCCAAGACGGCAGTTTCCTTCTTCGCCCCCGAGAAGAAGGGTGTTTCTGCCGGTAACTTCAAGCTTGTGCGCACCATTGAGAAGAAGACGAGCAACGCCATCTACTGGTCGCCCAAGGGTCGCTTCGTTGTCGTTGCCACGGTTCACTCTCAATCGAGCTTCGACATCGACTTCTGGGATATGGATTTCGAGGGTGAGAAGCCCGAGGGTGAGAAGGATTTGGCCGCCAATCTGCAGCTGATGAAGACGGTCGAGCACTACGGTGTTACGGACATTGACTGGGATCCCACCGGTCGTTACGTTGTCACCAGTGCTAGTGTGTGGACCCACTCGGTACGTTCATATTTGAATTTCAAAGCCTTCCCACTCGCTGAGACACCATCGCTAACCTGTACCTGTAGATGGAAAACGGCTGGAACATCCACACTTTCGCCGGTCAGACCCTCTCCGAGAACCCGACCGAAAAGTTCAAGCAGTTCGTCTGGCGCCCTCGCCCCCCTACTCTTCTCAGCAAGGAGGAGCAGAAGCAGGTGCGCAAGAACCTGCGCGAATACTCCAAGGAGTTCGACGAGGAGGACAAGTACGCTGTCGACATTGCCAACACCGCGGTGGTGGAGACGCGCAAGCGCGTTCTCAACGAGTGGGTTGCCTGGATGCGTCGGGAGAAGGAGCTCTTGGCCGAAGAGCGCGAGGCCTACGGCCTCTCCGAGGAGGCCGATACTCCCAAGCTGGCCAAGGATGCATCCGCGGTCTCCAGCGAACAGGGCGACACCGTTGTCGAGGAGATTGTCGAGGAGATCGTCGAGGAGAGCGAGGAGATCATTGGTTGATTGGGGTTCCTTTTTTTGCCGTATTTAATGTGTTCCATTTCCATCCCATTGCCCATTTTTTCTCTTTTCTCCATTCCTGCATCTTGTCTGTCGATATCCTCCTATTTTTTTCCTCCCTCTACCTCTCCCTCTCTCTTCGAAGTTTTCACATTTTCTTCCTGTGAGCTTCCTTCCATGATACGCCCCTTGGCTCGGTTCCAGCTTGCAAAAGCAGTGGGGAGCAGACCTTTTGCTGGAACATCGAAACCCAAAGAAAAAAAAAGCGAATAGATCTGTATTGCATATTTCACTTTATCCCCAAGCGTGTGGGGGAGACTAAATGATATGCGTGACGTTCGGTAGTATGAGAGATGACAGACAATGATGAAACTCAAAGCAGTTCTTGCAACTATGATTAAGTGATTACGTGCTTCCTTTTGGCCCTGCACCAGAACTATCAAACAATAAACTAAACATCCAGATAATCCCACACCCACTGACCCATATCCCCCGACCCCAGAACAGCAAGCCCATACGCAACCAACGTCCAACCCTTGCCCCCCAAAATCGCACCAGCAGCTGGAGCAGCCCCCGACGTTCCCGACGCCACCGAAGTCCTACTCCCCCCATTATTATTCCCACCAGTCTGCCACGGCCCGGAATACGTACTCGCCGCCTGCACATTGATGCGAAAGAACGCCTTATCGCCCAGTTTCTCATTGCCGCCCAGCACGTTCCCGGGGGGCGCATACTCGCACACCACGTACCAGCCCTGCGGCCGCTGGATCCCATTAATCCCCTCGCCACCATTCTTACTGGGATCCCCATTCTTCGTCCCCTGCGAGCTCTTCCCATCATTCACATCCACGCCGCAGTCCACGGCCGCGCAGCCCACCTCCGTCGTCGCCCGCCACACCAGCTGCGTGAAATGGCCCGTCTCCTCGGTGAACCCCGTCGGGTCCCGGAAGTTGTAGCGCAGGCCCTCGTCGCCCCACGCGGCCACGGCGGTCGTCGCGTTCGGGAACCCGAAGGCGAGGTTCTCGCCGTGAGGGCCGTGCTTCACCCTTTAGTCAACAAATTGGCGTATATGCTCGGGGGGAGGACTCTCGGGGTATCTGGGTCCGGGCTGCGTGTGGGATGGGGTTGAGGAAACGAACAGTGGTGGCGAAGAGCGAAGGAAAGCTGCACAGAAAACCGAACTCACCGAATGCGCCCATC
The DNA here is from genome assembly GCF_003184745.1 of Aspergillus uvarum CBS 121591. Classification (NCBI taxonomy): domain Eukaryota; kingdom Fungi; phylum Ascomycota; class Eurotiomycetes; order Eurotiales; family Aspergillaceae; genus Aspergillus; species Aspergillus uvarum. The sequence goes on from NW_020291364.1 coordinate 125,406, forward strand.
TACACCCTTCGGCCCATTTCTTGGCATATTCGGCGAGGCTCTTGTTCCAGATGAGGTTGCTGGCGTTGTGGGCTTGGCGGTAGGTGTTGGTGACGCTGAGGATGGTGTTCTCGAAGAGGTCGAGCGAGGTGTAGGAGGCCGGGTGGGGGACGGTGGGCGTTGCGACGGTGGTAGCTGTCACCGTGACGACGATGATGGTCGTCGTTTGCTGCTGGGGGGCGAGGGCTGCTTCGGCGGCGCTTAGGATTGCGAGGAGGAGGAGGATGGTGATGGAGAGCCAGCGGAGGAGAAGGGTGGTGGTGGTGGTGGCTGATGTTGTTGTCGGTGGTAGTAGGTTGTTGGTGGGCATCTTGGTGGTCGGTTATCATTCAGATAACTGTCATGGTGTTATCGTTAGGTCGTTCCGATGGGATGGGGAAAGGGCAGCATTGAGAGAAAGAGAGAAAGAAAGGAAGAATAGAACCGGGGTGAGAGGATGCAGGCCCAGATGCCAGTCCACCAATTGTCCGTTTGCTCACTGTTTACAGTTCAAAAACAGGGTCTGTGACGGGCTGGCAGACCCAGACCACCAAGACATCCTGAAACGGAGAGACTCTCTGGATATTCCGATATATTATGACTGCATGATGCAACGGCGCCTCGAAGAAGCAGGGTCTATGACTTAAGTGTAGATCTAGAATAGAGGATCGACCCTTCGGACCGTCCCGGATGCTACCTGACGACCCAAATTACGTCTCGAAATGCGCTCCAAGTTCTGTCGAGGGGTATTCATAGCTCTCTATATACATGGTATATTCATGGTTCACATAACACTACATCCAATGCCATACATGGCTCGTTCCACATCCCGCTTGACTAGCAGCCAGTCTGCTCGTCGCTCGGCGAATTCGTACACTTCCTCCACCCGCCAGATCCCATAGAACCGATCCGCATCAGCAATGATCGTGGCTAACTCTTTGGCATCGGACGAGTCAATCAGGTATATTTGCGACAATTCCCGTAACGCCTTGAAATAGATCAGGAGGTCCTGATTCTTGAACCCTTGAATGAATTTGAAATAGTGGGTCATGTCGCTTGAGAGGTTGTTAGCTGGGTTCAATCATGTAGTGTGAAACAGGTGAGAGCGCTTACCTGATAAGCTTCAAAGATCCCTCGATGCTGATCCGCTGTCGCTTGAGGTGCTTGCACAAGGCGGCAAAAAGGCGTAGTCCTACCTCCTGATTGAAGACATCCAGCATGCTCTTGTCTGTGCTGCCCACAAGCATCTGAGTATGCGAAGATACCACATCTACCACGGCAGCCGCCGCCTCAGTGATGCTCACATCCATGGTCTTTCGGTACGGATCCTGGGAAACACTGGGGTTGAAGTCTGTCGCTAACTGTCGTGTCGCGAGGATATAATCCACTTCCTCCATGAGCACGTCAATGCCTTTGTTCAGTCCAGCAGCCACCCGCTCATCGAGGTTCTGCTCGAACTTTTTCTTTTCCTTTACGGCCGGGTCGAGGAAGTCGTTCCGGTCGGTTAACTTAGCGCCAACAAGCTCCTGCTCGTAGAAAACATCGATCATCTGCAAGATAAGATCGCCAACATTAACCAACTCCAGAAAAGTTACCAACGGCTCAACCCCGGACTGATCCCGTTCTCCCTGTTCGCGGGGCCGATAATTGGATAAATGGCTAACAGCCTTGTCAAAGCCGCCGATCAGATGGCGGTGCCCAAGAATGCGCACTAAAGTTACAAAAATGGCCTCGCACTGCTGTTTGGCTGCACTTCCATATTCGCCTCCCACGTTGACAAACTGCGCAGCTCGTTCTAGGCTGCTTTTCGCAGCGTGCACAAGGCTCAAAGCGATCTCAATGCTGAACAGAGATCGAATACCTTCTAGCTTGGATTTCATTACCGCAGCCTTTGCTGCAAGTTCTGTGGTCGGTGCTTCCGTCACTGGAGGTGTGGCAGGTGAACCGATCGTGGAAAATCGGTTTGGGCTCTTCAAGGATGACGTATCATCAGGAGAGGGATCTGGCGTCGACTTGGTTTCTGTTGTCTTGCTCCCTGAAAAGCTGGGGAGGATATTAACAGGCGCCATAATCACTTTTTTGAACGAGGTCAGAAAGTCCCGTTTGTCAGCCTGTCGGTTGACGTTGGACATCAGAAACAGCTCGGTTGATGCAGCCTGCTCTGAAAGTTGCCGATCCCATTCCCCCACCGCTGCTTCGGACTTTTTCCGGAAATGGTCTAATTCTTCTGCAAAATACAAATCCAAGTGAGGTTCGTATGTTTTCGCAATAACGTGCTGCAAGAACTCGTCGAATGTATCGGGTGAATTTTGAATGGGCAGCAGTGTATCCGATAGATTGAGACATTGTGCGAATGTTCCCGATACCGCTGTGAGGTAAGACTCAATATTTGTGCGATGTAATTCGTCAAAGATGGCTGTCAAGTATGGGAATAGTACATCTTGTCCGACTTTTTCGACAAATGGCGTGCCGACCTGTAATTGCGGGGGGAAAGCACGGTTGATAATCGAGACCTCCTCGTTGTAGGCGACACTCATCCGGGTAAAGAAAGCCTGGGTATGTTCCAACTTGACACTTCCTGCGAAAGTGTCGAGACAGTCGGTCACACTTCCAAAATCCGATTTGCGCGTAACCAGGTGGTTGTGGTGGATGAAGAGCTCGATGGCTGCGCCACCACCGTTCAACGTATATAACACGTGGGCATATTCCCGCATTCTGTTTTCAATGTCTTCAGTCTCGTAGCCGTGTCGAAACTCTTTGACCGCGTTTGTTTCGAAGGCCGACACAGCTGACTGCAGCTGTTGGGTTCGTTCATGCCAACCGTCAGTACAATCACTGTTGGAGAACGCCTGCAACTGAGAGAGTATTTGTGCCTGGTGTTGCGGATTGCTGTAGTCTCGAAACAGCAGACTGTCGGCCGAAGCTCCTGAGATAACGATGTCATTGTAATACGGTGCCAGCGCCGCGTGTATCTTTCCATACTCTTGACGAGCTTCTCCGCGCACTGATTTGACCTGTCTCAACACGCCCAAGACGGGATCGTCCTCCGAACTATCTTTGACATTGGTAGCAGCAGGGGTAGACAGTTGTATTTGGTCGAAGCCATCGGCGAGCGAACCCAAAGCGTGGTCAGGTTTGCGCTGAGTCGCATCAACTGCTTCTTGGAGATCCACCGCCTCTTTGTGCTCGATGGTTTTCATGTCGGCTATGGTTCCAAAGGTGTCTTCGACATGTTTGCGAGCCTCCAACTCATCCCAGCACCCAATTTGTTTCAGCTTCTGCACCCATCTAGTGTCATCGTATGCCATTTCGCGCAAGAGTTTCGATGACCGAGCGACTCGGATGAGGTCGACAGGGGAGAGATAATCAAGGATGGACGACATGATCTCTGGGTCGCGATCGGTCAACATTAGAATCCCAAGCAACCTTCCTTAGATTCTGGCCCAAGCCGCAGTTTATGGAACATACCTGCTGGAAGGGCCGCCCTGGAGATCTCCTCCATGGAGGCCATTCTGAGTGAAGCCAAAACATCTCTGCGAGGCTTCTGTTTGTTCCCTGGCCCATTCCTGGCGTTCTGCATCTTGATCAACTGCGATTTGGCATCGAGATATGAATTGTGGTTCAGTGAGCACCGGCGCAGCTGAAGTCCGGCCGGGCAAGTCGGTCAGGGTCCCAGTGGGCGGTGCCCACCAGGAAACTACTAGTAGTAAGTAGTTCGCTCCGCGGGGCGGCCCCAAATTCAGGTCACGATAAGCTTGAGCTCGAATCCACGGTATCCTGGTATCATAATGTTGATAAGGCACCTGTACAGCTGCACATGTGAAAAGGAAATCTGCTTTGTATCAAATAAAGAGGTTGTGAGCACCTATTGGCACTCCTCAACGGTCCGTGTCAACCGCCAACCCCAGAAAACGGGCTATGGGAATGGATCAGCCGGATGTTTTTCCCTTCCGGCCCAAGCCGCCGGTTCGATCATGCTTTACCAACATCAACAACCAACGACGTGGATAAATGGCATCACTTAGAGATAGTGACCTAAGCTAGCTCAAACCAATCAGTGAATGTTTATTCTAGATCTGGACAATGGAATCATACACAGTGAAGTACTTCCCATCAATTATGATCCATTCGTGGTTCCCGAAACCTCAAGGATGTAGATATATTTGGTGGAGGGGTTTCGCACAGGAAAGGGCCAGCTTCCACTCAGGCTTCTAGTAACCTTCGGTTCTTGAGACCCGTGCTCCTAAACATTGAGGTTAAAATGATAGTGATTGTAAGGCAACTATGAAATGACATTGATGCTTTCGAAAAGCGGATCCAGAAGGTGCCCCAGGCCACATGGCATGTCGAGGTACCTGCTCTTTTCGTCGACTTCCTGACCACTAGCATCTCATGTCTACTGTACTTCATATCCGCCCATCAATGAATGGTGCTACATGTGTCGCCAGTCATACGGAATCTTGAGCTGAAGATGGGCTCTACCAGCTGCATCTCGCGTACAATGGATGTGCACCAGCCAGTTCTCCACATCGAAGCTCGTGTCAAGACCAACAACGACGGCATCATCATCCGCACGGACTTAGTACGCAACCAGAAGAACGGATCAATTTCCCCCCTCTGACCCCTGATTAGATCCGAGACGAACTCACCAAGTGGCTGACTGATAAGTTCGTGGTTCTCTCTCTTGGACAAGAGATCGTCTCGTTCGGCAAGTCATCCGCAGCCAACAGATCCAGACAAAACTGTTAATAGTTGATCAGATGGGCTAAGCAACTCCCATGCTCAGGCTCTGGATTCCGTGCTCGTTTGCGAGTGCACCGGTGGTACCATGGAATCCGGAGCATATCCGCTGGATCAGGTAAGGTTGGATGTGCAAGCATACCAGCTCCATACGCAACTGGAGTCCGATGACCCTCACCTCGCCCAGACACTCAATGGTCACACCGAGAATAGTATGAACTCAACGAGGGCCAGGGTCATGGCCCTGCCCAACTCAGATCTGAATGGACTCTGGGAATCGTACGGAAGCTCTACCCCCATCTCCAGTTCCATGCTCGCGTGCTGGTCTAATCTATGCTTGGTAGCTTGCACTTCGCTGAGCCTATCCAGTTAACGCTCCTTACTGCTATCAGCAGAATGCGTACGTGATCTACGACACAGGCATATGCTCCGCGGTTTCCTAATTACAGACGTCCAGTCTCGTTCTCTGCCTGCAAGCTCGACAGATGGACTATTAACTGGAACAAGCTGGTTCTCCTATGGGGCCCACCTGGAACGGGCAAAACAAGCTTGTGGTGCGTTCCAGCACGAGACCATGAGTCCAAACACTAAAAGTATCCTAGTCGCGGTCTAGCTCAGAAGCTTGCCATACGCCTGGGGAAAGACTATCCCCAGAGTAAAATGTTCGAGATCAACGCGCACGCGCTAGGGAGTAAGTTCTTCAGCGAGGGAGCGAAATTAGTGGACCAGATGTTTGAGCGCATAGATCTGCTGCTTGAAGAGGAGGACGAAACGCTCGTCTGCGTATTTATCGATGAAATCGAGACGCTCGCTGCCAATAGAGATCGAGCTTTGAGTAGCAACGAGCCATTTGATGCCATTCGAGCCGTGAACGCTCTGTTGACAGGCCTCGACAAAATCAAGGCCCATCCAAATGTGATTGTGGTCTGTACGAGCAACTTGTTGACTGCACTGGTAAGCATTCAACCATAGCACAGTATGGAAGCGGCTGACAAGCATCGTCGCCTTGTGTAGGACCCGGCGTTTCTCGACCGCGTCGATATCAAGCAATGTGTACCAAATTTATCCAGCCGATCGATCTATCGCATCTACAAAGATTGCCTCGAGGAGATGAGTCGTAATGGTATCATCGAAGGCGCCGCATTTGAGGTGAGACTGAGTCAATCGGACAATCCTCAAGCGAGCTTGTCGTACATGGAAGAGCCAGCCGAGCAGCTCACGTTACCGACGTATGATGAGATGATTGTCAACTACCCGATGTTTCCAGAGGCCGTCCCCACACTGCTGGCCGAGGCGGTGTCGGAGAGTCTGGTCAGTGCAGTCTGTGGAGTTTCAGTGAACACAACGCTGACTCGTGACTTTCTAACGTAGGGACTGAGCGGCCGAACGGTTCGTCGACTAGCCATTCTATCGCTAGTGATGTATGGCGAGGAAGGAAGAAGTGATATTCGCAAGGCCATTCGTGCGCTGAGAAAGGGCATTGCGGCGGAAAGACTGACTAACCAATTAGAGCAGGCCGATTGCAACCCCGAAGTCAGTAAGGTGAAGGGGGATAAGGGGAGGGATCAACAGCCATTGAGGGCTGTAGACCAGGACATGGAGGTATAGGGAGAAGGAAGGACAGCATTAGAAAGTCTGTAATGCCTCGAAGAGTATCAAATCGAGTAGTGGTCCGAGGAAGTGACGGTGCAGTTGATCAGACCAAGTGATTCCGGCCTCGAAAATTGTTTGTTCCGAAAAGTCGCGGTTTTCACCGAAGCCAGTTAGCACCCGGCCAGCAGCCAATCAGCGGGAGGGTTTAGGCAATTCCAAGCCCAAGAGAAACTTGACCCGTTCGACCAACCTCGACTTCAATTGAACCTCCAAAAGCACATTCTCCCACTGCGCTCCAGCCTTGTCTCCCCCCTCCCCTCCTCCTCCCCCCACCCCTTCTTGTGGCTATTGTGCCGTCCTAATTACCCATCGTTCGGAGGGTTATACATATCGTCAGTATGCTGGGCCGTACTGTTTTGCGCAGCGTGCCCTTCCGGGGTGTCGCACGTCAGACCTTGAGCAAGACCTCCACGGTACGCTATTCCCCGACCTTCGACGCCCATTGACCCCAATCCATGAGGTCAATCGACGTGCAATCGATCACCCAAGCCTTCAGCAAGACCGTTTGACTGACTTGCTGAACAGCGTGCGTCTTCCTCTGCCGCCGGTCCCGAATCCGCCAGCTCCCCCTTCAACCTCACACTCACTGCCTCCGCCGCCACCGCCGTCGCTATCGGATCGGCCGCCTATCTCTATGGCCAAGAGGCTCACGCCATGACGCCTGCTGAGGAGGGGTGAGTAACACACTAGAAAGAATCCTGAATTGGCCTTCGACCAGACCAGCTCCGCTACCCCGGAACGAATGGCTCGTCCCAGCCCGGCCAATCACACCACCACAAAGCTAACAGCATCGAAATACAGTCTGCACGCTACCGCATACCCTTGGGAGCACGCCAAGTGGAACAAGACATTCGATCACGCCGCGTGAGTAACCTCTTTACCTTTTTTTCCCGACACCAGGAAGCCCACCCTGGACCTCACTGGCGACTCCCGCAACCTCGGCAATTGTGCTCATATCAAAATACAGTCTCCGCCGTGGTTTCCAGGTCTACCGTGAAGTCTGCGCCAGCTGCCACTCCCTGACCCGTGTGCCCTGGCGCTCGTTCGTCGGTGTCCTCCACACCGTCGATGAGATGAAGGCCATGGCCGAAGAGTACGAGTACGACACCGAGCCCAACGACCAGGGTGAGATCGAGAAGCGTCCCGGAAAGCTGTCCGACTACATCCCCGCCCCCTACCCCAACGAGGAGGCCGCCCGTGCTGCCAACGGTGGTGCTCTGCCCCCGGATCTCAGCTTGATCGTCAAGGGCCGTCACGGTGGCTGCAATTACATCTTCAGTCTGTTGACTGGTTACCCCGACGAGCCCCCAGCTGGTGTTGTCCTCGGTGAGGGCATGAACTTCAACCCCTACTTCCCCGGTACCGGTATGTATCCGATTGGAATCTGATCGACGATTGTTCTCATCTGACTTGGATTCCAGGTATTGCCATGGGTCGTGTTCTCTTCGACGGTGTCGTCGAGTACGAGGACGGCACCCCCGCCACCACCTCCCAGATGGCCAAGGACGTCGTGGAGTTCCTCAACTGGGCCGCCGAGCCCGAGATGGACGACCGCAAGAAGATGGGTGTCAAGGCCATCACCCTTCTGACCGGTCTCTTCGCCCTGAGCGTCTGGGTCAAGCGTTACAAGTGGTCCCCGATTAAGACGAGAAAGATCGTGTACAGCCCCCCCGTTTCCCGGCGCTAGAAGGAGGAGAGGCCTTGCAAAGGCGGAAACGACTTCCATCCGAAGATGTTTATGACAAACACCCGAAAACCAAGTGAAATTGGGAGGCTGCCAGAATGGGAGATCAAAGAAAAATCAAAGAACAATTTCCGGCGACGGGCGAAAGCTTTTTTGATATAAATGCCTGTATCATAACAACCTGCGAGTCGTCCTCATGTGGTTTTGTTTTTCTTTCCTTTCTGCAAAGACTTTTGCTGTTTCACGGACATTTATTCGGTGTGGTCTGTCTCTCTGCTTTATGTTTTGTTAGAAGTGTGTGTGTTGTTTTTTCCTACCTACTCCACAGGACACCTGTATCTTGTATCCTAGATATTTATTCTCCTTTGAAAATGTTGTTTTTTTTGAAGGTTCCCCCCCGCAATGTCACAATTTTCTTATGTTTTGATTCGATCTCGTGATCCTCGGTATGGACAGTTTCTGCGTGTTGTGGTTGTGGGTGTGGGTGTGGCTGGTGTGGGATGTAAGCTTCTCTCTCTCTCTCTCGCTACATGTAGAAAAAGGGTAGGAGCTAGGTAGCAGCTTATTATCTCAGATTGCATGTATGGTGAGCGTTGAGACATGTACTAGAATGTTCTTTCAGGCACTGTACTCTTGTATCTAGAGCACAAATACCTCTTTTTCCTGCGTAGACCCACCCCATCCACATCATTACATTACGCCTCATATCCTTACCTCTAGCAAGTGACCGCCTCTAGCTAGTAACCGACTATATTCTAACAACGGGTAGCATCAACAAACCCCCTCCCCCTCTTCTACTTTCACCACCCCGTCCTCATCCTCAGCAACGGCAACACCCCCAACCGTCCGCTCCCCATCCCCAAACACCCCCACAAAAAACGAATCATACGACCGCCACATCGCCCCAAACACCGCGTCCTGCGCCCGCACCAACCACCCAGGATGCCGCCCATCCGGACCGGCCAGCGCGCGCCCCAGCCCGATCAGCCCCATCAACACGGGCCCCCACGCCGCCAGGAACGCGACATGCCCGGCCCGCTGCCGCAGCGTCGTGATCCGGTACGGCCGGATGCCGGCCAGATAGGCGCGGTACGCGCGGGGCAGGTTGTGCTCGGCGGCGCCGGCGCGGATGAGGCCCAGGTAGCGCGCTGAGGGCTGGGCGTAGAAGGGGTTGGGGCGGGTGGGAGTTTTGGTTTTGGGTGCTGGGGTTGTGGTTGCGGTTGTGGTGATGGCGGCGGCAGCACCAGGGGACAGTAACGTGTGAGCTTGGAAGGGCACGGTGCCGGGGTGTTCGGGGACCGGGTCCGTTTGGGGGTTGTAGTTCGTGGGGAAGGCGTAGCAGTCGATCACGGTGTCGATGTAGCCGCGGCCGCCGCCTTCGGTGGCGATGATGCGCGCGTAGTCGGAGAGGGTGACTTCGTAGACGACGCCGACGAGCGGCATGCGCGGGCTGTAGTCTGGTTCTCCTCCTGTGGGAGAATTGTGGGTGGTGGTGGTGGTGGTGAGGAGGGGGAGGGAGGGGTCTGTTTCCTTCTGCTGGGGCATCGTCGAGGTGTTGTCCGTGTCGGTGTCGCTGCCCTCCTCATCCCGGTACCTGCTCTCCTCAATGCCCTCAGTAGCACCCCGACGGTATCTCGTCGCCGCGAAACACGGCTCCGCGTACGGTATGCCCGGGAGATCGAAGGTGAGCCACAGACTGGGGACGACGACGTTCGTCTGCGAGAGAGGGCGGATGCCCCGCATGCCGAGGAAGGTTTGCGAGTTCAGGTTCGAGCCGTAGGCGAGATAGAGGACGGATTCGTCGGAGGCCGGGAGCGATTGCGCGCTGACGCCGTGGGCTTGTAGCGCGGCGAGCTTTGCGGCGAGGTGGGTGTCTCTGTTGAGGGCGGGGTTCGCCATGCTGGTGGTGATGGGGGAGCTGGGCTGCTGCTGCTGCTGCTGCTGCTGGGGTGCATCGCCCATGCCCGAAGCATCTATGTGAACCATCGTGGAATACTCCGCGATTGTATGTAGTGTACAATCGAGCGCTTGCTGGGAATAACGCTGGAACTCAATCGATGGAATCGGTGTAACGAAGGAAGACCACCTCAGTAAGCCCGTTAAACATGGACATGACTTGCTGGCAGCCTGTGAGCAACATGATGGGGTTTATATGGGAACTGGAACTGTTGTTGGTCGGCGAAGCCGGGGTTATCGGAACGGATCCTCGACCTGCCGGGGTTGATTACCAATACCTCTCACATCCGGTCGATGAGAGAGTTGCAACTGCTGCTGCTGCTGTGTTCGTGTTTCGTTCTGGGATGATTCTGTTCATGTACCTTGAGCATCACTCACGATGCGGCTCTGATATAAGCTTATGGTCCCTAGTTGTGACCATAGAGCAGCAAGCAGCGGGTAGTGGATTGCGCAATCCCGCAGTTGAATGCAGTAATGGTACCGCATAGCTCTCGGTGCCTTCAGTGCGGAGATTAGATCTGATCGGATCTCCCTCATCATGTGCCATATTGGGGCATACCTCCTCGCTTCCCCATCTTTGTCCGGACTGATCACTGCTAGAAATCTTGTCTACGATCTATGATCTACGCCAATGCTCAATGACAACGTAGTCAGTGATGTGACCTCGAATTGGTGCTCTGCCGCGTCTTCTTTACCTTTTGGGGTCTGCCCAACGGGGCTATCCTTCAGCTTCGTAAAAGCCCTATTGCCTGCCCCTTTCAGAATGCTTCTATTCTTAACCTTGCCTGAATATACTTCATGAAGGCAGTGTAAGCATCCTGGCCCTTTTTATCGCTATGATTGCAAGCGCCGCCTTCTTGTCTTCATCAAGGCAACGTGGCCGAGTGGTTAAGGCGACAGCCTCGAATGCTATCTGATAGCACTGCAAGCTGTTGGGTTCGCCCGCGCGCGTTCAAATCGCGTCGTTGTCGTTAGCTTTTTGTTTTGGTCAAGCTCAAGGATAGGGAATTGGGCTAAGATACTAACTACAACTACTAGCTTACCTCGGCCAACCTCCGTCCGCATCGGAGGACACATAGAGGTAGTGAACATGGGTGCCGCCTGGCGAGTGCCTAGGTGAAAAAGCTACTTAGAATACGATTCATTGATATTCATTACCTAGCTTATTACCCGCCGCAAGGGCGTAGAAGATCCAATGCAACAGAAACCATAGATCACTTTTGTGTTTACCCCGCTCCCCACATCCGATTATAGTCGTGCCTTGGTTACAGTAATATCGAAGAACAAAACAAAACCCGGCGAGCCGCTCACTGGGAAGAGGTCAATTTCTCTCTGCGAGTGCGCACAGCCTGGGCCAGGTTCTCCAGCACCAGCTCCGTATCCTCCCAGTGAATGCAGGCGTCGGTGATACTGACACCGTACTTCAGGCCGGCCTTGCCCTCGGGAGGGACTTTCTGGTTACCTGCAGAACAAAGCATTAGCAAACGAACCAGACATGAGAAGAATCCTACATACCCTCGTTGATGTTGCTTTCGATCATCACGCCCATGATCGCGGTCTCTCCCGCAGCGATCTGCTCCGCCAGAACGGCAGCGACCTTGGGCTGGTTCTTGTGGTTCTTCTGCGAGTTGCCGTGGCTGCAGTCCACCATCAGACGGGGCGGCAGGCCTTGGGCCGCCAGCTTCGCCTTGGCCTCCGTGATGCTCTGCGCGTCGTAGTTGGGGCCCTTGGTGCCACCGCGAAGGATGACGAAGCAATCCGGGTTGCCGACGGTGCCGACGATGGCGGCGACACCGGGCTTGGTGACGGACAGGAAGTGATGGGGATGCTTGACGGAGCCAATGGCATCGACCGCCACGCCCAGCGAGCCATCGGTGCCGTTCTTGAACCCGACGGGGAAGGACAGACCCGAGGCCAGCTCCCGGTGGACCTGCGACTCCGTGGTGCGAGCACCCACGGCTCCAACCGACAGGCAGTCGGCCAGGAACTGTGGGGAGATGGTATCGAGCATCTCGCTGGCAATCGGCATGCCCTTGTTGGTGAGGTCGACGAAGAGCTGGCGAGAGACGCGCAGGCCCTTGTTGATCTTGAAGCTGTTGTCGATGTCGGGGTCATTGATCAGACCCTTCCAGCCGACAGTAGTCCGGGGCTTCTCGAGGTAAGAGCGCATGACAATCAGCAACTCGTCCTGGTATTTCTCCTTCAACTTCAACAGCCGATCGCAGTATTCGAGGGCCATCTCCGGGTCGTGGATCGAGCATGGTCCGATGACGACCATCAAGCGGTGCCGGTCAGTGTCCGTGCCTTGAACGATGGCTGTGGCCTCCTCACGGCCTTCGAGGACTGTTTGTCTCGACTTATCCGTCAAGGCGATCTCATGTTGTAGAAGGTTGGGCGGAGTGAGGGGGTTGTATCCTCGAACTGTGGTGGAAGAGCGCAAGTTGTTAGTCACAATGGCATGGTAAATGAAGAAAATGGGGGCACACATACTTCTCGAGTCTTCCAACGATGTTCTGTCTCCGACATTAGGGTTTTCGATGAAGAACTGTATGGGCTATGGTGAGCATGGGATCCAAAACATCGTGGGTGGCCGCAGGTGACTCACCGACATAGTGGGCGGCGGCGGGGTGGGAAGAGATGGCGATAGAGAGAGATAGGCAGATAGTATGCCCGATGGACTATATGAAGAAGAGGGAGATGATAGGGTTGATTTGAACGAAAGCAACCAAGAAGAAGATGGGGAGAAAAAAAGGCGAGGAGAATCAATTGCACAAAAATGACTAGGTTGTTGTTCAATTGACTCTTATAAGAAATTGTCAAACCTGCTTGTTCACTCGCTCTGGCCGGCTCCTTAAGTCGGCGGGCGGCGCATTTCCATTCGAGTCATAATCTGTCGATCCACGTGACTTCGGTGTGCGGACAGGACAAATGCCCAAAACTGTGCTTCCCATTGGCTGTGCCCCTGGAATGCCTCGCCCACCTGGAAACATACTAAGTACGTACTACGCACAGCCCAGCTGAGCACGTTCTGCAGCTGTATTGCATGGAGCTCAGTAGTCGATTACTACAAATTGTCATCGTTGATCCATTTTTCTCAAGGTTAGCTGAGACTAGAAGCAAACACGATCGACCTGCGACGGCTGGAAGACTATTGCTTGGAAGCGCGTTCTTGAGAATCAATACTCAAGATCGCTCACAAAATGCGCTTCTAGCAACCAGGCGTCCTAGGCATTGCTGCTCCCTACCATTTCGGGTACTGAGGCATACCTTTCATGAGGCATTGGCATTCCGAACTAGATGTACTATGAACTCCATCAATATGGAACAAACAATCCATTACTTGAGTTGGCCGCGGGCATGAATGCGGTATTCATAGATTGTCAATCACCTCACCCTCGTCAACTCTAATTGGCACAAGTAGCTGAATATGTAAAATCAAAGCTTCTCTCCCATTGTGAACTTCTTGTTGGCGTCAGATGCCATATGCAAGATCGCTTGAAAGTATATCTAGAAGGTTAAGTGATGTCGAGGAGCTTCTGGAATCGCTGCTCATCTCTTTCCATCCGGTGAACCAGTTCCTCGCAGATCTTGGAATGATGTTTGCGAATGCCTTCCATCTGTTGCTGGCATAATCTAATCCGTGCCTCCTGGGCTTCTGATAGCTGGTCAAGCATGTCATGGCAGTTCTTCCGGAATGACTCAAACACCTCGCTTATAGTGGTGTTCTCGCTCTCGATGTGGCGGTTGAGGGACTTGGCACAATCGTCGCAGTCAGCACAAGCAACCCTTTTCCGTAATTCCGCGCTCGTAGAGTGCTTGACCCACCTCGCTAGTCTCCAACAGCATTTTATGCACGGCAGTTTTTAGGATAGGTCCGGATATTTCCGGCCGGTCGTCTCTAGCTGCGCATAGTTTCAGCCGGTTAGCGAAGGAAGCTGGCCCTTTCCCGGTCGTATGGCCTCTGTAGAAATCAGATGAGGATGCCGCGTCGTCTAGAACAAGTGTCTGTGTCTTGTAGTGTTCCTTATATCTCTCTGAAAAGAGGCGGGGACTTCCATTGGTATCGACTATTGTGTTTCTAGGAGTCCCTTGAGGAGAACAGCGTGAAATACTGACAGCCTCTGCGCTTAGACTCTCCTGAGAGCTCGACTGGGTACGACGCTCTCTCAATGAAGTCTCGGCCGATGTCATGGACGCTGATGTACTTTTTGAGCTGGAAATACCCTCTGGATCACTCTCGATCGACATAGCTCCGTGATGAATTATCTCGGTACCTATCTCTTGAGCTTTCCAGCTTATGTCCTCCATGAATGCCATGCTTGACTCGGGGTGTACGAAAGGACTCTTGTCATTGCTTGTCAAGTTCTCGAGTCCATCACTCTTGCTGTGAAGAGATCTGTCTGTCATTGTACCAACCGTATATAATGCTGCGAACGACCCTTCAACTGGGTGAACCTGTCCCCTTCCAAGGCATTCGAGCGATTGGCTGCGAATTATAGGCGCTGTTATGCCTTCAATGTCAACGCTCTCACCCTGGAGGCCAGAGCGATGGAGCTCTACCCTGTCACTGCCGTCAATTCCCGGAATTTGAACGATAGACAGGATTGAGTCCATGTTCTCCTTGTCGGACAAAAGAGTTTCGAGGTTCTTGTCCGTAGCCGCAGAGCTTAACACAGCATCAACAGACGCTTTATCACCCAGAAGAGCTCGAGAAGATTGGGTGCCGGCACTACGGGAGCTACCAACATGTCGCAGGGTCACAACCAGCCTCTTTCGCCGGTTTCCAAGCTTCTCGCCCTTTCCCGCTTCATCTGACACAGGAGCTCCGCGTTTTTTCGGGTTGGTCTTCTTCGACACAGTCCGCTGGGCTGTTGTAGAAAGTCTTCCTGTCGACAGCTTCTTCCGCTTCGCCTTCCCTTTGGACGCACTCGTGGCTCTGCGAGGTTTGTGGCTGTCATTGAAGGTATAGGTATCCCCAGGTAAGGGTGATGGGACCGAAGTGGCTTCTGTGCTTCCCCGGTATGCCGTCACTTCGGCTGGCTCGTTGCTGGGCCTCAAATCCTCATCCCAATCTACCGTATTGGAGAGACACCTTGCCACACGCTTGTTGACCGGTATACCGCTCGGACTATCAGGCATTTTCATAGACGGTTGAAGTCCGAGGTCTATGACGGTTTGCTCGTCTTGGGGAATCTCGCATTTGGGACTGCGGCGCAATTCCGCTTCACAGTCATCTAGCTTCGGGCTTGGTCCAAGTTTCTATCCCCAATCAACTGATTAGAATGCTATGGCCTACTTGAAAGTTCAAGGAAAAAGACAATGGAAGGTACCGATGGGTCAATGTCAGTTTGATTATAAGGTTCCTCGGCGATGCTCTTGTGGAAGTGCTCAGATGACTTATCGACGATCTCGTCTCTGGTATACAATGAGACCAGAACAGCGGATATCTTCGTGACAATCACACTCTTCACCGTATTCGGACTGCTTAGCTGGGACATACCCTTCCAAGTTTGGTCGTGGTGTGATGGAACCGTGGGTGGGATCATGCGTAGAGGGGAAAGGGTTCATGTGGACGTGCCGCGTAGCTACTAAGTACCCATACAGTCACGTCCTCTAGCGGATCGCGCATGGTTGACATGTGTTAGTCTGAGTATTATCCGGGGGGAGTTAGTATGGTAGTGTAGGCCTGCTTACATCTTGGCTGCGTCTAGCGACAGTCAAACCAAATCGTCATATGAACCATTGGACGTACTCGGGGCGTAAAGTAAATTGCATAACTATACCTCCCACGGATCGCTTCGACGTCTGAGGAGATATGCACCTGGACGGGACACTAGGGTTGGGTACTTTCCTAAAACGATACGTGATTCGGTGGTTGGTGGGAGGTTCAATGAGGAAGGGGCTACTTCAAGATTGCTTAGCCGCCTGCCTACACTTAAATACACTCTTTGTAGTCAATTGAATCAAGTCATGTCACAAAATAGAGTTACATATTAGTATGGCCCTCGACGGGAAACAGCTCCTGGTATCAATAAAACGAGAGATCAATGTACAGAAAAGCAAGACATGCTGACGAACTGTGGACAAATCCCACCGCCTCAACAATTCAACAATATGTCTATAAGCGCGGTTGATACACATAACATAAAAACATGAAACTTTAAAGTCAGAGAATATGGCTATCTCGTAGATATTGTGGGCGTAGCATCATAGATCATCAAGCGTCATCCACAAGGAGAGGAATGAGAGACGAGCCGTGGAAATACAAACAAGGTATAGGGAGGTTGTATGTGCGGGAAGCATGATTGAAAAAGGGAAGGCATACTGCCAAGATGGGATTGCTCGCGAAGCCTTAGACACTCTCTTCGGCTGCGACATTTGGCGTCTCCTCGACACCGGAATCATGCTGGTATCCTGGGGCTGTGCTGCGCCCCGGAAGCCAAGCGTCATGAAGGGGCAAAATGAGACTCGGATTCACATATTTCTTGAGTCTAAGCCCCAGTTCTTGACCACCAATTCGGATCGGGAACGCATCACGCTCGAGACCAGATGGCGGCGAGAAAGTCGACGATGGAGAAGGCGAGATATCTCCTCCACCAGGACGTTCACGGTCGATACTCTTCAGCGCGATGAACTTCATCAGGGGCTCGTAGTTTCGCGAGAAGAAATAGCTGAACCACACAGTTGCCATCAAGAGGGGAACGATGAGCAGAGAGCGGGTGATTGCTCGGCGTAATGCCAGGACGCCAATCATCGCGAGTTGAAAGACGATCAAGCCCATCAAAACACGACTACAAATCATCGGCCACGCTCGCCCGGTTGAATGCTGTTGGTGGTCCATGGCATAGAGAAGCTGGTACTTGTAGATGAACTTGCCGATGGTGAAATAAATCAGTCCGAAAAGACAGATTAACCAGGAGCTGGGGAATACACTATAAACCACACAGATGATTAAGCTGAGAATCGTCTGTGGGATAGAGTACCCGTAACTGAACACGGGAGGCGTGTTGAGCTCGGCGTAGTCGCGGGGTGTCTTCGCCGTGAGAAAGTTTATGGGATACATCGCCACGCTCCCAAATTCCAGAAGACGGAATGGAAGCAATCCTATTCCCTGTAGACACAGGAAATTAATGTAGAAAGGGGCGAAGTTTTCCAGCGTTTTGGCCAGTGCGAAGGCAATGGTGGTGGCATCCTTGAATGCATCTCTGAGATTCTCCCAGAAACCGAAGAATGTTGTTGCAGTCCCGAACACGGTAAAAACAAGGAAGAGGTTGAAAAAGGAGAAGAAGAAGGTCTTCGAAATGACGGACAGCTCAATATCACCGCGAGACATCATACCTTGCTGATGCGACAGCCCTGAGTAACTGATCAGTTCCTGTAGCGATAGAAGACAAGAAACAGTGACTTACAGCTGTAGAGGTACGGCACCGCGATGGTCAACAGCGAGAGGACCAAAGTGGGAAGACCAGTTTGAACCAAGGATTTGGCAAGCGGGTTCCGTGACAAAGCGTCCGCCAGCTGGGGGAACACCTTGTGAAGAGTTTCATACTCGAGCAAGTACGCCACAGGAATCAAAAGCACAGACCAGAAAACCGTCAGGAAGCCGATGACAACTGTGATGGACCAGGATTGCATCATTCGTCTCGAGCGAGGGATATAGGTGTTCTTCCATACGACATCGGCAGGAGCTGGTGCCAAACGAGCAAGAAGCTGCATTGGCTGCGGATCAAGGATGGCCTGAACAACCATCTGCGAGGCGGCAATAGACTCCATTGTGACGAATGCAATCTCGGTGGGTGGGTACTCCTTTTGGCGTGCAAGCTGGATCTGCTCATCAATCCTCCGGAGCTTCTCTTCGTAATAGTCGATAGCATCCACATTCCGGTAGCGCAGCTTGAATGGTCCATACCAGATGCGGGTAGTCGGTCGTTTGTGAGCATAGTCAAGGACGTGGGCTGGCGTGCTGTCAGAGATAAGCTGTATGCGCTCGCTATCCTCCTCCGAAACGATGCTGGATCCACGCGCATGTTGCTGCAACAATGGCAATCGATTTGCGTTGGCTTTGACGCGTTTATAGCCCAGGTGCTTCGTCCATGCCCACTCCAGATTGCGAAGGATCTTGAGCCGCTCATCAATCAGCCGGTCCAGTTCGCGCCAGTCTTTGCACAAGGTAACGCTTTGCACTTTTCCAATTTGCAGACCTTCTATGAACTCTCTGATCTTTTCCTCCGACCCCATGTCGTGAGGAATACCAGAGAGGCGAATTGTCCTATCTGTCGTGCTTGTCTGACTCCCGAGATATTGCTGCCGGATGCGAATGACCTTGTTTGTATCCTGAACGAGCATGTAGACGGCGAGTCCAGTAAAGATGTACGTGAATACCACATACATCCACAGGTAATTCGGGTCCGATATAATCTTCTTCTTATCCTTGTCGCCATCAAAAACGTCAACAGGCTCGTCATCGTCGTCCCAGCCCGGGACGCCCGATTTACCGGTATTCCTGTAATGCATAGGAAGGATGATGACCAAGGCGAAGAAGAACACGCCGGAGAGGAACCGAATCGCGAATTTGAGGAAGGTCAAGAACTGAATCAGACATCGGGATTGTCAGCCACCAAGATCACGAACAAGCTGACGGGGAGCACGCATCGCACTTACGACAAATGCATCTAAGCCCGCCGACTCGAGCACCTGCTCTTCAGTGATGCGATACAGCACAGGTATCCAACCAAAGAAGCTATCAGGGAGTTCGGGTAAGTGGGATGCAGCGCAGCGCTGTCTTCTCCGCGCGGCATAGAGCTCGGTCCATTTTGGTCGCAAAACCTATGCCAATTTGACTAGTTAGAAACGAAGGCATTCCAAGTGGCAGCCAGGTACTTACACAGAAAGCAAGGAAAGCGCCCAGGCCGATAGTCATACTAATGACAAACTGAGTTAAGAAGTCGCGAGGGTTCGTTTGGTCCCCCCAACTCGGCTCATGTACTTCAATGGGCGCATCAACCGCGGTCAGCATCGCTGCCGCGGCAGATTGCGAGAGCGACATGACTCTGGTGAGGTTGTGTTCTGCGCTTGGGTGCGTTTGACGGATGTCTTGGATTATCAATGCATATGGGCACGCGGAGCTCTTTCTGTCCGGAGAGGAATGCGCAGCTTAAAAACAACTGACGTCAGGGGGCCAGATTACACGTAGTACACAGCGTCACAGCCTCGAGGTTGTTGCGAAGGCGAAGTGTAAAGCAGAAGAACCAAAAAAACCCACGTCAGGCAACATTCGAAGCAAGGGACCTACACCGCAATCTCTGCGCTAAAATGCGATCTTCGCCGTGTCGGGCATCGCTTCACTTCGATGGGCGTCTCAACGAACCCAAACTCAAACCGTCCTCGTTCACAAACTTGTGCAGCTGGCTGACTCAGCACACCTTTATGCCTCGCTTACAGCACTGTAGGACGCATGTCTACTTCATTTTGTACAGCCGAGCTGCAGCCATACAAGCGGCGTTGAAACTTAAAAGAAAATTATTACACATCAATTAATAGTCAAAATACGTGAAGTTATGGCTGTCTGGCAAAGAGAGATATGCTAAATAGTGGTTATGTGACCTGTTCCAGTTACTGCATCGAGTGAGAAATCATGTCCAGTCCACCAGTAGATGACTTTGATTTGTCCGTCAAGGCATGAATTGAAAGCGCTCACTCATCCTGAGTGTACTGAGAGGCATCATAGTACAGATCAAGCAGGCATCCAGCGGACCATGCTTGCGTGGGTGACTGTTAGAGATATTATAGTTAGTGACGTGATTTTGCTCAAACGGGTAGTCTGTTGAGGCTCACCGAGTCAGCGCAGTATGCACCGTCCTTGTTAGAAAGTTCCGTGAGACCTCTCCACGGGCTTTCTCTCAGAGCCTTTTTGCAGCCTTCCAGTCGTCGAGTAACCTGCTGGTAGGCCTCAGTTCGCTCCTCGCGTGTCGCTCTGCGAGCTAGATCAAAGTGCAGAAACGCACGGAGGAAGAACCCGCGCTGCCACACCCATTCCGGACCTTGATGATAGTTTCTACCCTTGGAGGTAGCGAAATCCTCGGAGTCCTCGGAGTTGTTGTAGTTTGGTCGATAATTGAGGTCAGAAGGATCAAGAGTAGCCATGCCGACTGGGCCGACCAGGACCTCATCGGCAAGTGCCAGGGCCGACAATGCTTTTGAAGGTGTAAACAAATCCGGTGCAACCGTCATGGCAATCGGGAAGTTCGAACGAAGCTGGTAATCTTCGTATGGCTTTCCTGATTTGTAGAGATCCTTGTAGATTCCACGCCGGTTGACCACATTCCGATCAACAACGTAACTGGCATCCTCCTCCGGATTTGATGGAATATAGTAGCAGCGCTCGAAATTCTCCTTGATCTTTGCCGCCCATGACTTGAAAGTCACCGACTTTCCTTCCCCAAGGTCAACCCCAGAGTGCTGATAAAGTCCCTGCTCATGTAGCTTCGCTACCCAGTTCAATGCACTGTAGACGAGACCTGTGATTTCAATGGCAGCTCCGTCACGCGGCGTTCCAGGGACTCCCTTGTTCTTAGCTTTCTCGCTTTCTCCCATCTTGTCTTGCCATGTTCCACAGTTGAACTGACTACCACCGAAGATCAGGCCCGTATCCCAGTCAACCTGAACATTAATTTCGAACCCCTCCGGCTTCATCTGTACGTCAAGGTCAGGCCCTGCATTGTATTCTCGGAATGATAGGCCCCGAGCGTGTCGTTGAAACACTTCCTGGATCACTTCGGATATAGTTGAGTGCTTCGAGTAGGCTCGCGGATCGTCGAATGGGAACCACGTATCGTCATAAGGAAGAAACCTTCTGGGCACTTTCTCGTCCAAGAGTTTGATTCCGTCCGGTGCCATCAGGGTGTAATCCTGAATAGACTGAAGAAAGAACCAGACTGAATCACGAGAGTTGTACCGTGGTAGCCTTCCACTACTGAGTAGATTCGGAATCATTCCGTGTTTGAGGACGCTCGCGAATGCGAATATATGCTCCCTGGCATCATCAAACCGACTGGTGCAAAGTAAAAGACCTCGCAGGGAGATGAAAACATCTCGACCCCAGCATCTTGCCCAATCAACAGCAAAATGCGGCAAGCCAGCTGCAAGACTAGGCACCCTCTTTGTCGGCCATAGGGATGCAGAATTAACAAATCCAGTCATTTGCACACTCACCATGCTCAGCTGGTGGATGAACTCTTGTCCTTTCTGTATGTTGCCACCGAGGAGCTGAATGCCGCGCTTCCACGCTGCGTTGTAGGCAGTTTGAACTATGATGGCGAAATATCTGGGAAGTAGGAAGCTTGGCAAACTGCGCACAGCATCAAACTTCTCCCGCAACCAGGCTGCAGGCTTGTGTAAAGCAGAATATCCTTCTGTCTTAGCCACCTTCTCCAGTCTTCCAACAATGAAGTCTAGAGCCCACTGGCCGTTGCGCAGGTGATCACAAAGAGGATGACCTAGTTCGTTGTACTTGATGACATTCTCAAGTACACTCCACCAACCCTGGAGACCTGCATAGACTAGAGAGCCGTGGTTTGGAATGCTGTATACCCCGTCTTGGCCATTGCTAGAATCTCGCTCCTCTGCTTCACAGCGATAAAGCACAAAATTGAGATCAACCAAGCCCAGGTTTGAGAAAGCCTCGTCTACTCCTTCCGTAATATGAACATCAAGCCCAGACGCATGCTCAGCACTGGGGATGGAAGTTTCATAGAGGGAGATAGATCCGGCAACAAGCGACTCCAGAACTGAGATGACTGTGTCGTTGCCGTCTTGTTCGGCCTTTGTGCCTTCGATAGCATGAACTTGGCTGGGTAAGCCCCGTAAGTAGGACTTGTCCTCTGAAACTTCCTTCCTAGTACTCTCGCTCGAGTCAACCTCCAGCCGCCACGTCCCAATGTGCTTTGCTCGAGTACCGACCAGGCGGGTGGGTGCCAATATCGCTTTGCTATCTTGCCCTGGGAACGCCGTGTGGGCGATTAGGAAAACTCCTTTCCGCGTTTTGGGATGTACCCTATGAACCGTGATGTACTCTCCATCGTGATGAATGTGAGTCTCGTCATAGCCTTCCGAACCCATAATAGTATGCAGTTCGTTGAGGAGTTTCTTGACGCCACCGATACCTCCTTCGAGCGAATCCAAGTCAACCTTGGAGGACTCAGAGAATCTTGAAGAGTACAGACGAGTCTCATGAACAAGGTCGACAAGTTTGGGGTAGATCTCATCGTATCCAATGACGCTTCCGATCGCCGAGGCGCACATAGCTACTAGAGCTGCATTCGGAAGCGTGTCTATCGCAGTCCTCTTCTGGGCCGGCATTTCGTTGTCATGAGTACAATCCATGAAGAGAGCCTGCACAGGATTGGGGCGAATGTGAGAAACCTTCTCCTTCCCACCGTCGATCCCTGATGAAGCTATAGCATGACTACTGCCGGACGAAGGCAGATCAACCCCGAAGCTTCCAATCGGACGGCCTCCATGGCGATGCACAAGTCGGCTAAGCTCTCCGGTGCTCCAGGCTTGCATTGCCTCGCGAATGAGCGCGTTGATACCAAGTCGCTTGACGAAGATGTAATCCGCCTCTTCTGAACCAGTGAAGAGTTCTGCGAAAACTGTGAGGTTGGGCCGAACTTTTCGTGCCTCGTCCAGAAGGTATTCTGCCACTACCAACGGCGTAGAATGACAATTGTCAATGCGGAAACCCGAAAAATACTTAGCCATGAGACGGGTATATTTGGTCATGAATTCCCAGAGGAAGGGATTATCTTCAGGAGAGGATCCATATCTCAATTTCACACAGTCGCCCCAGACAATGACTTCTCGACGGAGATACGATCTGGAAAAAGGCCCAGCGTTGTCCCGCAGCGCGTCAGCGTTCCAAATCCAGCCGTTATTGACGAGAGCCAGAGCCTTGCTATCGTGCTTCTTGGTGGTATCGTTTAGCGGCAGCCTCGTAAAGTACGTCTCGATAAGTGGGTTCTGCTCCGTGACTGGACCAAGCTTAGGTCCGTGACTGTCAATCCGAAGGTATTTAATGCGATTGAAGAGCTGGTTCATGATCTCTGCAACATCTGCGTCGTATTCCTTGTAGAAAGGGAGATTCACCTCATCGAGTAACTTTGAGATAGCTTTCTCGGCCGCAGTGGTATCCGAACTTGCGGCATCCGAAGGACCAAGCAGCACAGTCAGTATCGCTGCTCCAAACTTCGGCTCAACCGCTCGGCTGTACCGACCAAGGAGTTGCTTTGATGTCGGAATAGCTTTTTCACGGACGAAGATCGCTTGCTCTTCCAGAGTCCAGTTGCCGAAGTCCTTCAGCTTGTGCTGCGACCACTCATCGCTCGTTATGTCGATGCTCTTGGAAGTTTGCCATTGCTGAATGACCTTCTGTGTATCCGCAGCAACGTTGACGACGTAGAACTCCCATAGCTTGAGTTTGTGGATGACCTGTTCACGAATTGCATTCATGACGGCGACAAGATCGTCCACTGATTTGAATTCAGTCGGCAAACCGAGAGAAGCAAGGTTTTCTCCGATTTCCAACAAGGCATTGTCCAGATCCAAGGCAGATTCCAGCCATGGTGCAGTTTCAACGCTGTAGCCAGCTTCTGGATGTTCCTCAAGCCATTTGCTATTGTTGGCTGTGTGATTCCAAACAACATCTGTCAGTGATAAGAGCCCGTGCTTCTCCTCCATCTTCGTGACCAAGTTAGCAACGTCTGCTTCCCCATTGGGAAACACGGCATCGTCAAACTGCAACTGGTCAAATATACTGTACGGCGAGTTGGAGTCTCCGCGTTTCATCAGAGGAGTAAAATGGATCATGTTGTAATTGCGCTGGCTAATACCATTAAGATGCTTGTCCCAATCTGTAGGATACTTACCCAAGAACTTGGAAATGACTGAGTAGATGGAAAGAGCATTGAGTGGCAGATCGCGACCGCGGAGGGTCAATTTAGGCGAGACGTCAATGTAGTAAGTTGGAGTCCTTGTCGGCTCCGGAGTTGCAGTCTGAGAAACCGAGAACTCAGGAAGCGGAGAGAAGGTCACGTAGAAGGCAAATGAACCGGGAGATGTGATGGGAACGTCGATTTGAATATTCTTGTTGAAGTCCGGAGAGAGTCTACCCAGGGTCTCAACAATTGGACTGTCACCAACAGAAGAGAAATCCAATTGTCTTCTTACCTGAAGCTGCGGAAAGCAGACCGATCAAATGGGTGACCATCTTCAGGGATGTTCACCCAAAGTTGACCTTCCCTGCAAATCGAGCTCGTCCCCTCGATCACGAAGCGGAGAAGGTAGGACGGGTCGGAAGGTGCGGGGAGATAGATGTAGCCTCCCGGAACGTCTGGAGAGCCATCATCCTTGAGCGGCAGCAGATAGACCTGCCTGGGAGAAGACATTGTGTGATCCTAAGCAGATGTATGCGATCCTCCGATTGACCTTGGATGATCACGGTCGGACAAGAGCGTTGCTGTGGTAAAGACCGTGGTGAGAGGAGAAACGCGCCTGCTGGAGCCACCGATGTCACTGAATAGGATGGGTATGTAGGTAGGGAAGGGGAACAAATGGGGGAAATCGATTGCAAGATGAGGAATCGGAGCAGTCACGCACGAGCAGTGGGCCTTATGGGGTTATTTAAATAAATGTACTAAGTAACAGAGGAGAGAAGAGTTGGAATGATTGGAGACGCATCCAGGCCTGACCAAGTTTCTCTCATGTTCCTGGATTGCGCCTGAACCCAACCCCCGTGGCTGACTCCTCCCCGCGCGGGAACCCTGACATCATGATCATGGGCCACCGTTTGTTGTTGTTGTTGGCGAGCCGTACAGTACTGTAGCTTAGCGGGGAAGCGCGGGAGCGGGTAAAAAAAAAGTCTAGGCCGGCCTTCGTGGTACTGTACGTATGATGGATACTAACTCCGGACTCCGTCATCGCCGGAATCCCCAACTCCTTTTCGGCAGACTGTAGGCAGACTGCAGTACAGAATCATTGTACAGTGCTCTGTCCTGTGCTTCATATTTAGTCATAGTCAGTTGTATTGAGAAGCATCGTACACCGATTCGAGATAAGTATATAGAACAAGCCAGTGTTATAAAAGGTCTATGGTCATCTATCTATGTGCATGGAAAAATAACGAAGAGAAATTAACCACAAGCCAGAAAGTAAACAAAGGATATAAATCCATTTGAGAACACAGTGACTGGGAAGAAAAGAGAGCAAGAAGGGGTATGTCGTATGTGCGTGTGTCCTTCCGTCTTTATAACCGCGCGCTGAAGATAGCCTGGTTTGCGCCAACGCTCGTCACTTCGCTCGTTTCCGTGTATGTTGGAGTAATCGGCTTTCTATTATATAATTGAAAGAAACAAGTCCCAGTGAATTAACAACAAAAACATAGCCAAAGGGAAATGTCATCAGGTCTCATTTACCGCTCGATGAATGATGGAATGTCTTCCACCGACATAGCTCCCGTGAGAACACCTACCAAAGGTTAGTCGTCTGGAAGTGTAAAGTGTCAGAACTTGGGAGAGGTGACTCACGGTAAACAGCAGTCAACAAGGGGAATTCATCCTCCATGCCCTGCTTCTTCAGGAAGTTGTTGACTTCAATTGCAGTCAAGGTGCCCTGGAGCTTCTGGCCGTTCAGTTCAGTCTCTTCGACTTCTTCAATTGATTGCTTCCTTTCCACACTGAGCTTTGCGCAACGGAAGTTACGGCCACCGCTGCAGCTGGTAATCAGATCGGCGACGCCTGCACTCTCCTCAGTGAAAGTTCGGGTCTCGATGGTCGCGCCAAAGAACTTCTCTCCGAATTTGACCATCTCAAGAAGTCCAACCCGCATGATAGCAGCCTTGGCATTGTCGCCCCAGCCCATGCCGACTACCCAGCCGGCAGCGACCGCGACGACGTTCTTCAAAGCACCACCAAGGGAGACTCCAGCAACGTCATTCACTACACGAATATGGAAATAAGGACGATGGAACAGGGATTTGAGAACAGCATGATCAACTGGAGGGAACTCGGACGGCAGAGCCTGCAGCTTCACCTGAGAAAGCTGGCCTGATACATCCTTGTGCTCGAAGTGAACAAGATTCTCAGAAGATGCGGAGGGAGAGCGGTTGGGCGAAGGAGCCTTGGAATCCAGGTGTGGGGGGTCGTAGGCAATACTCGACTCGGACCATTTCTCTTGCGCGACTTCACTGGCGATGTTGGCACCTGAAAGCGCACCGCAATAGATCCCCAGAATTTTGCCAATTGTTTCTGAGAAAAGGCTGATTCCTTCTTCGTTCACATCCACGCCCTTGATGCAGGAAATACCCCGTGCGTAAGGCACGATCTTCCCCTTAATTTGTTCGCAAGTCTTGATGATAAATTGATGAGGGAGGTTGAAGACAAGGATCGTGCTGTCTTTGACAGCATCCACCACAGATGGGTTAGCGTGCAGGTTCTCTGGAAGAGTGATACCAGGAAGGTATTTCACGTTCTCGTGAACGGTGTTGATGATGTCCGTCAGGTTCTGTGGCCCTTGGCACAATGGAGAGGAAGCGTTGTAGTGGCGTGAGTCCTTGGCGATTTCGACCTTCTCCTCAAAGACCCACATCTGAACATCTTTCTCGAAGATGGCAGGGTTTCCAGCAGTGTTTTCGGCGACGATTTTGGCGATAGCGGTACCCCTTATGCCTTGTTAGCACCCATTCACCCTTACCGACTCTTGCCAAAACGAGAACACACGTAGGTGTACATACCAGTTTCCTGAGCCGATCACAGCAACCCTGTGCTTGCGCTGAAAAGGTCCAAGAGAGCCCATTGTCGTGTGACTGCCTAGGGATTCACTAAACTGCCGTGAATGTGTGTAGGAGAAGTGCTGAATGGGGTGGGAAAATGAGGGATTAAAGTTTCTTGAAGGGGCAGAAAGCGGCGAGGCTCTCGGAGGTAATAAAGTAGGAAGGAGGCGCTGGGGTGTTTGGGACCGAGGTAGAATCACAAGTGTCTTCCAGCAAGGTGGAGGAGACCAGCGTGATATAAGGTGGACTGGAGACTGCATCCACATGCAAAGGTCACAAATGAGATCAGTGAAGTTGGCCTGCCGAAGTGTGGTGGGTGGCAGTGTGGCTCCCTGATGTAAGAGCAAGATAAAGAGACGGGTTCGATAGCCGTAATTGTGGATCTCCTCCCTCCCAATTGAAGATACAAAAGCCCTCGGAGACTTGAGAAAAGTATTGATGAAAAGATGACGATCAAAAGATTCCCTGGGAATTTTTGTACAACATCAACCCAGTTTTGGTATAGCAGTGGTGTAAGAACTTCCCCACCGGCGAGAGATCTGTATCAGGTGTTTGGCCAACGAGAAACGGGCTTGTTGGACAGAATCTGACCGAGGATTTGCCTCCGACCAGCCTAGAAGGAACCACGCTAATCATGTGCCAATGAAGTCCGAGAGGTCTTTACGGCTCTTCCGATTCGGGGGGGAAGTCGGGGACTGACAACAACCCGGGCGGTGAG
The DNA here is from genome assembly GCF_003184745.1 of Aspergillus uvarum CBS 121591. Classification (NCBI taxonomy): domain Eukaryota; kingdom Fungi; phylum Ascomycota; class Eurotiomycetes; order Eurotiales; family Aspergillaceae; genus Aspergillus; species Aspergillus uvarum. Next base: position 152,997 of record NW_020291364.1, read on the forward strand.
CGCAGGGGCTGGAACTATTTGGTACACTATTCCACAAGAGGCTTAATCTCAAAAAATAGTCGGCAGTTGCAAAAAGTTATTATCATTATAGTCACGAGCACATGCGACTGAAGTCTTTCCCCTCTTTTCCAGTTCAGTAAAAGAATAAATTCAATAGCCATGGTCAGTCGTACCACTTCACTATTAACCACAGAATTGCCCCCTGACAGGTCGAATTATTATTATAGGCCCCCGTCAGACCGGCAAAGAAACAGGATGCTGTTAAGAAGCCCGCCAGCGGGAGTGGCACCTTCCCTACAAACTCGAGCCTCTTCGATGAGTTCCGCACGACAAAGAAAGACAAACGCTTGATCAAGCATGCCAGCTTCGTTTCAAAGATTGAGAAGAGCTCGAACAAAAACCACAAACGGCGACGTGCCTCGAAAAAACTCGTTACGAATCTGGACTCCCTGGCGGATGCCCTGCCCGAAGCCGCGGAAGACTCGAACAATTCGAGCAACCAGGTGAACATTATCAAGCAGAAGACTTTGAAACATAAGAAGGGTGCCCAGAAGCGCAAAGAGAAACTAGAGAAGGTCGAACGAGACAGATTTGCAATGAACATGGCACAGCTGTCAAGCATGGAGACGGCTGCTTCGTCGAACGCCAATACCACCCCCGACACCAATGCAGGAACCAGTAGATGGGCAGCATTGCGAAACTTTATATCGCAGACAATGGAACAACAACCGGCCTTCAAGACGAATCAATGAGATCAATGGAGGAAGACATTAGAGGCGCAGGCGTCTCGGTAGCAGCTGGCTCGGAGAATCTATCTCGCTCGGAATAAAGCGAGTATGCACTCGAGAGCTACCTGGTGGAGGGGCTTCCGATGCAGTTCTATCAACAAATCGTGATGACGATTCTTGGCTCATCTTGCTCAAAGTCACCCATAGAGTCTGCATCGAAATGATGCGGAATTTCAAGCGGCCATGGCCACATATTTACACTGAAGATCGTGCATTGCGGTTCGACAAGTATGAGACACACGTATGCTCAGGCATTGAATGTTCTGTATACATAACAGCTCGGCGCATCTCCATAGTTGACTGAGCATGAAGACACTGGCGAAGGACAAGTGAATCCATGCAGCAACTTGTTTCGGTGCTCGAAATCCCTTTTCAATCAACTCAAAGATCCTACGTGAGTTCGATTTGGCTATTTAAATGATCGAAGAATCAGAGATTTTCCATGCATTCCCAAGATCCTTCTTTATCATCGGTTTACTCCTTCAGTTCGTTGTCTGGAATGTGATGGGATAACTCTATTGTCATCTGCTCTGGCGTATCCGTAGCCCAGGTCAGCATTTCAGGCAATCAAACTAAAGACTTATATCGGCAGACATCCCTTGATATCAACAAAAATCAGACACTATTCAGAGAATTGCTACTGTACTATCCGGACCACGTCATCTGCGGATAGCATCGGTTGATAAGCATCACGTGCTGCGGGGAAAGCTATCGGTCGGGTTGATTGTATCTTACCTGCCACCATCGGAAGCGACGTCTCCGAGAGCTCCTGTCCTACCTCTCCCTTTCCCATTCCCTCTATTCAAGCTTATCGAGTTCATCTGGAGAGGATCATATAAGAATACCATCTATACCTGTCCCATTCTCACGGTCATGCTGCGGTCGCCTCTTCGGGCATGTGGTTCCCCTAGGGTGCACCGCTACTCTGTCCTCCGCTATCGGCATGCGCCGAACTCGCAATACCAAGGCGATTGTCGCGGGTTCACAAATTCTTCAGCAACATATCCCACACTTTCTCAGTTTGACCGATCGGACTTTACCAGTCAGCCATGGACTGGAAGTTATGAGGCAGGGTTGCCAACAGCTGGGCCTCTCGGGTCTACTCCGGCCTTCGGGGCACCGCGGGTCACGCCGAGATCCTTGAAACAGTATCTAGATCAGTTCGTAGTGGGACAAGACCGTGCCAAGAGGATATTGAGCGTTGCTGTGTTCAATCATTATCAACGAGTGCAGGAGCTGCAAAGGCGAGAAGAGGAAAACGCAGAGTCACTGGCCAAGCGCGCACGCAGGGAGGCCCTTGAGCGCCACCCGGTCGAGGGTGAGTAAAACCAACCGCAGTCACTTTACTAGCTAGGAATCGTGGTCTTTCGATAGATCCTAACTTGCATACAGATGAATTTCCAGGTCAACAACGAACCGTGCCTCTCCCTCCAAAAGCGGATCTGCTTGCGCCCACGACGGCTCCGGTCGAACTGGAAGACTCACCAGACTCGTCGCCACTGCAGCTAGAGAAGTCGAATATTCTACTACTGGGACCATCGGGTGTTGGAAAAACGTTGATGGCAAAGACATCAGCAAGGATCTTGTCGGTCCCATTCAGCATCTCCGATTGCACTCCGTTCACCCAGGCCGGCTACATCGGCGAAGATGCGGATGTATGCGTTCACCGGCTCTTAGCCGCGGCGAATTACGATGTGGAGCAGGCAGAACGAGGCATAATTGTCCTGGACGAAGTGGACAAGCTTGCAGCCACGAAAATCAGCCACGGCAAAGATGTCAGTGGCGAAGGAGTACAGCAAGCTCTTCTGAAGCTTATTGAGGGTACAACCGTCCAGGTCCAAGCGAAGCAGGAGAGAAGCGCGCCTCGCGTCAACAACACCCCGAACACATATCCGTCGAACAGTCCTCTAGGCAACTCCCCGTTCACCCCATCTGGAGGCGGGCATAGTCCGCAGAAAGGAGAGGTCTACAATGTTCGTACCGATAACATCCTCTTCATCTTCTCAGGTGCTTTTGTCGGCTTGCAAAAGGTTGTCATGGATAGGATAGCTCGTGGCTCAATCGGCTTCGGTCAGCCGGTTCGGGCGCAGTCAGGCTCATCCGAGCGTACAAGGGAATCAGGCTCGCCGAACAACCAGCCGGTTCCAATTCTCCCTGGCTCCGAAGAGGAAGCACTCTACCAAAAACACCTCCCCTTTTTCAACTCCGCCTCATCCGCATCACCCAACGGCGAGCCAGCCTATTTCAACGCCCTAGATCTTTTGAACCCAACAGACCTGCAAAATTACGGATTCATTCCGGAGTTAGTGGGTCGGGTCCCGGTCACAGCGGCACTATCAGCGTTGACGGTACCGCTACTCGTCCGCATTCTCACCGAACCTCGCAACTCCCTACTAGCCCAGTACACGACACTCTTCTCTCTTTCCGGCATCGAGCTCCGCTTCACCACGCCCGCATTGCACAAGGTTGCCGCCAACGCATTTAACATGGGAACGGGCGCCCGCGCTCTACGGACCGAGCTTGAGACGATCCTCAGCGACGCGATGTTCGAAACCCCGGGCTCCAGCGTCAAATTCGTTCTGGTCACCGAGTCGGTCGCGGAACGCAAGGAGAAGCCGATCTATCTGTCCCGCGGGCAAGGCGGACGCTTCCATTCCCTCATCGCAGCCGAGGAAAGCAAATGGGAGGAGAGGCTGCGGCGCGAGAAGAAAGTCAAGACCAAAGACAAACAACCCAAGCCGCAGGCTTCGCCGGAGATGCATGCAATCTCGAACTTCAAGGAATATCGTAACCGAGCAGCTGGCTTCTGAGGCGAGGTTGATAATCCCCGGTCTACAACTTTCTGCGTTATTTCTCATCTTCTATCCCCTATATCCCTCTCCCGTGTTGGTTTTCCACATGCAGCGATTGGCCTTTGCTCTTTTGCTTTTTTTTGGTTCGTTTGGCGCTGGGGCAGCAGGGCTTGCACGGTTTTTATCTCATAGTAGTCACTTTTTTGTATCTCTCATACGCGAACATGCATCCTCTTGTGAATATCATGATGACATTTGTACTGTTTTCCATCTCCTGGTGGGGAGGGGATCTTAAAACGAGAAACCCAACAGATGCTTAAACATATTTCAACAGTGTAACTGAAATGGGCTTGTAAGTTTCATAGGGTATTCTAGCTTCCTCAGATACATATGTATTGATAACAAACTCCACGCTGTGATGTGTAACAAGAACCTTTTTGAATATTTGCATGCAATGGGGCATTTTTCAAGTTAATTCTGTTCAGATTAATGGTGCTTCCCGGAAAGATATGACCACAAATAACGATCACGATCACGATCACGATCGGCTTCAGCATCAACACAGCACACGCCCATCCTGGGATGCTTCATTGGTAAGGCTCGGGATAGTTATACTGAACCACAGCCGTATTCTGGATTTGAGTGAGCCTCGACCCTTTGTGTTCAGCGGTCGCCGAACGGAGGCCGCCCGGAGTACGCGGCGTGTAAGGCGTTGCGGCCTGGTGGCTGTGGAGGTCCCTGCCTCCGGCCTGCGAACCGGGCTTCTCAGTCAGCTTGTTCCAGTAGTATTTGTAGTCGATCTTGAAGGTTCCGATGAAGTCCCTCGCGCCGTGTTTCAGCTCATGGTGGTGCCAGTCCGCCCACCGCGCGAGCTTCAGGTTGGGGCTGGTGATGACCACGAATCGGCGGTAGAGGTGGCTATTGACCAGGCCCCATCCGGCGAAGAATTCGATCAGGTGGTCGGCGTCGAGGTGCGCGCGCGACAGGCCCGCGGGGAGATCGGGGTTGTCTTTCTCGGTGCGGGACCCGTAGCCCTGGAGTCCGGGCGGGGAGATGACGTTGCTTTCGAAGTATTCGTCGGTGGAGCCGGATAGGATTTGGCCGGAGGGGGCCTCGTAGGCGGAGGGGACGCAGAGTTGCGAGATCAAACGGTACATGGTCAACCAACTGGGTTTTTGGAATGATGAACAGTTAGTTCTTGCATGATGCTGCTGCTGCTGCTGCTGCTGCTGCTGTTGGACGGAGGGGGGTAGGCCAGATTGATTGGATCTCAAAAACTCACTTTTCTTGATCCGCCTGTGGGCTGACTTCGCATTGCTGGAGAACCCAGTTCAGGATATTAGGGCGGAACATCATCTTCCAATACCCCGGGATCTTCTTCCTCATCCAATCGTTCATCCAGGCCAGCAAGACGATTGTCCCATGCTGCTCACGCTCCATGAAATCTTCGGTCATCAAGATGACGCAGCCGTGGGGAAATATGCGTCGAAAGTGAGTAGGATGGTCGGCGGATTGCAGCTGCTTGACCAACGAAACGCTCCAAAAACCAACGGAGGATTTGACGAGGAGCTGCCTAAGGAATGGAAGTGTGTGAAAGGCCGCAAAGCTCGCGTGGAACTATTGAACAATCAGCCCAGAAGTGAAGTTGAAGTAAAACAGGTCTACAGGGCACATACGAAGACGACTCCGATAGTGACAGTCCGCGCAAACTTCTCCCAGTCCCCCTCATACTGGCTCGAAAATATGACTGGATTGTACTGGTTGAGAAACTCGGCCAACAGCTGAAATTCTTCACTATATTGGGGATCTTCCGGGTACATAAGGTATAGTGTCTTCGCTATTTGGGTTTTGGACCCTGCATTCACCTTGAGTAAAGTCTCAATATTCGTCCTGAATTGTGTCTTGAAGACAGTCTTCAAATTAGGCGGATCATCAGCGGGAGCTGTCTTCTGTTTACGAGCGGGTGGTGATCCTTCATGATCGATATCCATTGCTTCATAAGCGGCTGGTTCTGATAGAGATGGTTTGGTGGTGATGTCTTCGAGTATATTCGGTAGGCTGAGCGCGTTCACAACAGCCTTTGCTACGTGTTGGTCAGGGTGTTGGTCGGGGGACATGTGACGTTTTGGAGCGTTATCTGTCACGGTTTGATCTGCCACTTTCATGGACCTTGGAAACTCCCTTCTGGTCTCTTCATACCCCTCTGTCATTGACAAATGGTCGGATCTATTCACAATCTCGGTCGATCCGACGATCTCGGTTTCAGGATGTCGTGGGGTTGACTTTTGAGCGTGTGTGTTATGGTGAAGTTGCTCAATGGAATCCAGGGATTCTCTAACATGAACATGAAGATACACAACGGGGATGTCCTTGCGTGCATTGCTCAGACATCGAAAGTCGAGTGAATCGGGAGGGTAAGCGAGAAACGCCAGCCCCGCTCTTTCAGAGTTGTATATGGCCACAGTATTTTCTTGCTTGAGATCTTGTGACATGGAGCGGATACCGGGCGAAGTATCGTCATATCCTTCGATCCAACCAATATCATAGGCTCCGCCCATCGCCTGGAAGTTGATCAAAATCAGCTATCAAACCATGCCATTCGGCTTCATAAATTTAAGAAAGGAGAGGTGGGCTCGAGATGAGGTCCTTTGAGACCAATGAACACGTAAGACGACACTCACATTCGGAGCTATTGCTTGATATTGACCCAACGTACAGACATGTTGAAACCAGATGTCAAGGTTGTGGCCTTCCTTGAGCTTGATAAGCTGAGCTCTTACCCTATGCCCGAGGCCACAAAGCCTAGCAGTGCCTATTATCCTCCTATCCGGACCGTATAAGATCCGAACTAACAGCTCGCCCAGGCCTACCAGCCGGGGACCTGACAGGGTCATGATGGTTTTTCTTCGAAGTGGTCTGCTCATAGATGGTTCATGGTTCCGTTTTCTGCACAAGTCCGCTGGCTCAATAACTCGAGTAGTGTTTTCATCCGGCTTTTCAGGAGACCTATTTCGAGCTGATTTAGAGGCTTCTGGTTCAGACACAGGTGCGGGCTGTATGCCTGAAATGCGCTCGGTGGTTCTAGTAGGGGCGGGCTGTATGTCTGAAATGCGTTCGGTGGTCCTAGTAGGGGCGACGGGGGGGTTTTCAGGCCATTCTGATGGTCGTCTCAGGTCCAAGCCGTCAAGGACCGGATCTAACTCTCTGGCCCTGGCCTTCTGGTGCCACCACTTCGATGACAGATTTGGAAACCATTTGCCTAAGTTCATACTCGTATTCGATGGGAGAGAGCTCCGACGCTGCGGATGAGTTTGAGGCGGCTTGCCACTGCCGAACAAGACCGGAGGTACTTCCTGGGGAACGCGCCTCTGTGTCTGTACTCCTGGGCCGCTGGAATGGCGTCGAGACAAAGGTTTCTGTAGAGGTCGCTCCGAAGCAGTTTTCTGCGCATCCTCGTTTGTCCCAGATACTTCTGGGCGGTGATCATGAGCAGCTGATGCTCCTAGCCTTCGTCTCTTAGCTTCGCGTCTGCGCTTGCGGTCCTCTCTCTTTGCTTCAAAGTCTTCCATATATTGCATCCAGGCATCTACATCATAACCTTTGCACTTTCCAGCTGCAATATCTTTCTTTTTCCGACGCCAGTCGATCATCGTTTGCCTATCAGTGAAGGCATCGGTGGGTTCCCAGCTGTTCCTTTCAGGAGGGTAGCCTGTCCATTGCACCAGATACCTGACACCGTCGTCGAAGCGCTGCTCAGCTAGGACTTCCTCGACATCATACTCCGATTTCTGCTCACTCTCAACCGTGGAAGTGACTGAGATGTCATCATCATCATCATCATTTTCTTCTTCTTGGCGGGGAACCATTTTACTTTTTGCGAAGCGAGGCCAGAATGAATACAGCGCTGGAACATTTCAATTGCATGGGAGATGGTAATTGTCAGCCCAACAAGCGAGGTGAGTTCCTAACATGGATCTAGCCGCGTTGAGCAACCCTTGGAATTGCCAGTGGTGAAGAACCGGTCTCTTGTGGGGAATATAGATCCGTTTCCAATATGGCAGGCCAGTGAGTAGTCGGAGGAAAAAATTGTAGCTTATGGGTGCGATCGCACCCTGTGAGTTGACGCGATCTCCTTTATTGGGTGAGTAAGTGAATACTTCCGAAACCCCCCTGCGGCGTGCAGTACACTGCATCAACTTGATATTTTGGTATCACCAACTGGCGACAAGGCGCGAGTTTGTTGCTGGGGACGATAAAGATAATGAATCACGTGACTGGACACTAATCCCGAAGAGGCGACAGTCCAGTCGGGAATCGGTAGGGGAGGAAGAGACGGACGGAGAGAGAGAGAGAGAGAGAGAGAGAGTCCAGTCCGTCTGCCGTCTGGATAACCTCCTAATCTCCCTTCCCCGGTGTCCACCCCTTAGACTTTCCCGGTAAGTTACTCTTCTTGCTCCCTGGATTTAAGACTCTTATCTGCGCACTCAGTTCTGTTTCTCTCTCCCTCTCTCTCTTCCTCTCTCTATCACTGCAGAGTTTAGGTAGTGAAGTACTAATCAGAGCATTGCTGCCCCTCGTTTCCAGAAAGTGAGATTCAACTGCTGTCGGTTTTCCCGTGAATCGCCTGCCACACACCCAACCCCCTCCCCTTTGACTCGGCCACATCGAAATCCCTCCCCGTCCTATAAATCTTACCTGTAACAGAGCTTAGCGAGCTCACAAAATACCCATTATGGCTAACGACGAGTATGATGTGAGTGACCCCTTTCTTCATCTATTCCTTTATTCGTTTGCAGACTTGTAACTGACGGATACCGCTGGCAGTTCCTCTTCAAAGGTAAAGTTGCCACTTTTATCCCCCCGCAGTCGCCTCTCGTCACCGTTCCCTAGCAAGCAGATCGCGTTTGTGTCAGAATCTTCGGCTAACGTGCGACGACTTTCTTCGTTTCTCTGAATAGTTGTCCTCATTGGAGACTCCGGTGTTGGAAAGTCCAACCTCTTGAGTCGATTTACCCGCAACGAGTTCAACCTGGACTCCAAGTCCACTATCGGTGTTGAATTCGCGACCCGCTCCATCCAGGTCGATTCGAAGACGATCAAGGCGCAGATTTGGGATACTGCTGGTCAGGAACGTTACCGTGCCATTACGTCCGCTTACTACCGTGGTGCCGTTGGTGCCTTGCTCGTCTACGATATCAGCAAGCACCAAACCTACGACAATGTTAACCGGTGGCTGAAGGAGCTTCGCGACCATGCCGACTCTAACATCGTGATCATGCTGGTCGGTAACAAGAGCGATTTGAGACACCTGCGCGCCGTGCCCACGGAAGAGGCCAAGCAATTTGCCAGTACGTGGATGTCCTTTGTCCATCTAGCTGGACATCATGCTCCTTTGTCCAGCGGGCTAGTATGCTGATGATATCCTGGCAGGCGAGAACAACTTATCTTTCATTGAGACGTCCGCTCTCGACGCAAGCAACGTCGAGCTTGCTTTCCAGAACATCCTGACAGGTACGCTTTCGCCACCCAACCATGCGCCTGCTTCTTCACGCTGACCTGACCCTCTTTGCAGAAATCTACCGCATTGTCTCCAGCAAGGCTCTGGAGGGTGGTGACGCGGGCCAGACCGTCCTGGGCGACCGCCGCGACATGGTGAGGATTGAGCAGTCGGATACCTCCGAGACCAAGCAGGGATGCTGTTAAAGAAACCATGATATCGGGGAATGTGTGACATGCCAACCGAAACGATTTTATTTTGTGATGTGATAATTGAACGGTCTTGAGCTCTCTTTCTGTCTGTTACTTAGCCTCCTGGAGATGATACACAAGAGGAACGTCGGTAGGAATGGCATTTGGGGTTATGGACATGGTATGGCGGTGTTTGCTGGACATCACAATACTCCCGACACCTTGTTTCTGGCACCTTTTTACGTCTTCGACTTTATTTTTTCTTTATTTTGTTTGTGGTTCGAACCTCATGCTTTTCTTTCTATACTCTAAAGATGACGAAATTGAATATTTTTGTGAATCTTCCTTGCGTTCTGCCCCCTGCATGTTATATGTTCCACTATGTTTGGGAGCCTTGATATGACTTGCCCCCTCAATGACGTGTAGATTCCCCAAAGCATGTGATGTAAGTCAGTCAAGGGAGGAGGAGAGGAAGCAATCTTGAATACAGAAAGCCATTGTCTGCTGTATCTACCTACTTTTCTTTCCTTGATGAAAAAGATGTCATTCTAAGGACCGAGACCGTGGTCGAGAATTTCGCAGCATCGCGTTCTACCCGCCTATATTACGTCTTCTTATTCCCGGCCTCGCCAGTTGCCATCCAAGTCGGTCGAACGAAGCGGCCCACATCCTCACCGCGGGAGCCCCACGAGGCATTTCCGTTCCTGCTCCATTTTCTCTAGCCGTATGCATTTATTTATGCCACTGCATTCAATATTGATACTCAAATCCCACAGCCTGCCTTCAATCCACTCCTAGACATTTCCCTACTCAAACCGAGTATCTCCCTGCAAAGCCTCTCCTCCCTCTGTAACAAATACACACCTTCATAAACCTCCCAACTTCTCCTACCTTAGGCACAATAACCCCCCTCCCAAAAAGAACCAAACCGCCCCATTTGTAACCACCCGCTATTCCCACACCCACACCCTCCCAAAAAAGAACACAGTACGCAAAAAACTCCACTCCACTTGGGGAATTTTAGCCCCCGGTTCCAGGCGGCTCAGCCTCTGCCCTTTTCTGCTCATGCTCAGTTCCATTTCCCCGTACGGTTTAGGGTGGGCTGATCAGGGGACGGACGGGTTGGCCGTTAAACCGGTCAACCATTCATGGAAGTGTTCGAGTCGAGTCGCACGCGCGGGCTCTCCCCCGGGTTGTTGTTACCAGTGGATGGGTTTCGTAGTGAGCTTAATTCTTGATTTTATCGAAGTCGTTGTGTCGTGTGGGAAGTGGAAGGATCTATGGTTTAGAGCTTGGGATTTGGGATCGATGGATATTGTCTGGCAGATGGTTTGGTGAGGTTGGTTGGATATCTTTGCCTTATTTTACTCCTGGCTGATTTGCCCCCCTTTGATTATGGGTTGGATGGGGAAAGGCCCGCCAGGTCTTATGGTGTCATGTATGGTCTAGATTCGTGCTGGAAGGCCTAGGGATGCGTAGACGCTTCATGGTCTTTGCTTGGCTCGGCTGGAAGGGTGCTGTCTCAGAAGGCCATCTAGGGGGGAAGGGCCATATATGATGGAAGGAAAGTAGACCGTCCGTAGATGGCAAGACATATACAGTAGTCTTTGTAATCGACAGCCAGACAGCACAATCGCTAATCCCAGACGACCCCAATCCCACGATCGGCGATGGCGGCGCGGAATTCCCCGATGTCCTCGCCTCGCTCCCTTATCACCCACTCCAGGGTGTCCCCGAATGTCTCCCCGTTGTCCCGGAACCAGTCTCCCATGTCCCGAACATAGGCCTCGACCTGTTCCTTGAGCAGGGCGTGATCCCGCAGCCACAGGACCTGGCCCGGATCAAGCTTCATCATGTCCTGCACAACGTAGTAGTGCGGAATCTCATCTCCCCACCCTTCGAACCCGGGATCATGGAATAAATCGTTCCGGAAGCGGGATCTGTACTTGGCCGAAGATTCAAAGTTGCTCGGATGAGTAGTATGGAAGTACCGCTCGGCCACCGAATCGGCAGGCTTCGCGAACAACCTCTGGGAACCGGTGGACGATTCAGATGTTGTTGTTGTCGTCGTCGTCGGATAATTGAGATGGATGTTGAACATCAATTGGTGGGTGCTCTCCGGGTATCGTTTCTTGAACTTACGCTGGATCGTCCCGTTGCTGGGGCAGATATGGTTCTGCACGACATCCCCGATGATCGCGCGCACATCTTCGATCTCAGCCAAGTCGGCGGTGGACCAGTTATGCAGCAGCTGCGCGCGTTCGCTGACGATATGAGGCAGGGTGCGAGTGAACCGGCTATGGTCGTGCGTGTGGAAGGCGCGATGATACAGCCACAGCCGGTAGATCGCGCGCCGGAGCCGAAATCGCTCCTCGTCGGAGAGCGTCCGGCGATTCTCGAAATCCAACTTCCATTTCTTGAGCGGGTATATGGCTTCCCATTTCTTGGCCACGCACCCGATATGGATGATCTGTCGGAGAAGGGGGTCAGTCAGAGGTGCGGTGCGCGACACGTGCGCTGCCTGGCTGGTGTTCTGAGTCACAATTTGGATGATATCATCCAGCGGGCCAAACTCGAGCTCCGCGACATTGTAGAGGATCTGTAGTTTATTGGATCGGTGAAAAACAGTGTGCAGTCGACGGCACGTGGAGGCAAGGTTTATAACATCGGTGACACTTTCGCAGGAGCGGAATATATGGAGCAGAAGCTCCGCGGCTAGTATATTGAAGGACATGGTTCTGGAATATGGCTATCTTCATACGGTGTTAGGTGGATTTTATTTAACATTGAGATTGGTGTCTGTATTTGAAGATTCATACCTATTGTAATATTCTAAGAGAGTTTCGAGAGCGGATTGTAGAAGATTAGATGACAAATGTCGATGTCAAGTACAGGGCTGTCGTCGCTGCAGGCTCAATACCCCTGCGGCCGCTGTCGCAATAGAGATTCGGACCTAGATCGCGACCCCACCCCTGGAGATTACCAAAACGGATGAAAAAGGGTAGGGACTGTTGCCATAGCGTTAGGAACAGGACAATCTCCAAGCAGCCACAAGGGGCTGGGGAGTGAAGCAGATGCCATGATGTCTGTCAAGGAGTTGCAGTCGCGGCAATGGCGAAGCCGGCGAGGCGATAAGGAGAGGCGGACGTCAGGTCACTTGACACAATCGCCTTCCTTCCCCTTCACCCTTTCTTATCTAAAACCCAACGCACTTCTACATATGAAGGCCAAAAGGAGGCAGAGAATGAGCTACTCTACATTCTCAAATTATAAATCACATATGATGCATATGCTCCCTTACTCCCTATCCCGAAGCAATTTGGCAATTATCGAAAAATCCAATCTATGATAGCTCTCTACACAATGACTGCAAGTACATATGTATAGAAGGGTTACTAATGGCAACAGCCCGATAGAGGCATGACGTGACATGCATTGGGGGTTCATCGAAATGAGTGCAAATTGAACGATAACGTCAAGTACTTTTATTATTGTCACACCAGACGCCTTGAAAATAAACCATGAATGTACCCCCCCACATCAATACATATACATCCCTTCAGGATATCAGAGTCTAATAGGGCGTAGAAATAACAGAAGAAAGCGATGCAGAACAGAAAACCACCTATGCGAACAGGTGCCGTGTGTCCAGAGCACCGGGCTTCTTCTCGCCGTCACCCAATCCCAGATTCGACCGCTTCGCGAAACGGTCCGTCTCCGCATCCCTGCGGTTGGCGTGGCGAGCGGCCTTGCCAATGCGGATGTCACGGCGGACCTGGTTGGGGCTCACGTATTCCTTGTTCTCGTAGATGACGGGACCGCCAAAGCTGCCCTCCAGGATCACAATCGGCGTCAAGACAAAGCGAGGTCCAATCTCAACGAGAGAAATCTCCGGCTGTCCATCCTTCTTCTTGGGAGCGGGCTTCGCATCCTTGCCCTCCTCCTTCTTGTTTTCGCCCTCAGACTCCCGAATCTCATAGACGCGGATCCAGATCTTGCCATCCACACCAAAGACACCAATAATGCGGTCAACAAACGGCTTCATACCCTTGACACCACGCTTGGGAACGCAGAAGACACCGCGGATCATCTCCCTGATTAAACCCCGGTATTCGCTGCCGGGGGAGCTCATGAGCGGGCCCTGCTCGTCGAACGAGCGGTCGAAGACCACGAGACCCCGACCGCCCTTCAAGCAGTTTCCGCTGAACCCGGCATTCAACTCGGCCATGGTGTGCAGGTTGTTGACGTGGAACTTAATGGTAGGTCCATTGGGAGGGCGCGCAAGCCAGAGGTACAAATCTTGACCCTGCTTACGAGCCTCGAGGAAGAAGATGACGTTGCAAGAGTGAAGATCGGCGAGAGAGTTCAGGAGGAGGTTGTAACCAGCGGTCTTCTTTTTCGTGTCGAGTTTGCTTTCCTTGTGAGTGTGGGGGAGAAGAGAGGCAAGGTCTGCGAGCAAGTGTCGGTGGCTAGAGAGGAAGTAAGAAAATCCACGGTCAGCAAACGGATTCTCATCTCTCAATTCCCGGTTTCAGATGTAGGAGAACATACCGATAGGTTACACCTCTGGAGGTCAGCATCAGGACGCGAGTCTTCGGCATGAATCCAGAAGCAAGCTGCTTCTTCGCCGCTTCGGTAGTGATTTCCTCGTCGTCTTCGCTGTCGCTCGAATCGTCGGCGTCAGCAAGGAGTTCCTCCATTTCGATATCCTCCTCGTCGAGCTCCTGCTCCCGAGCGATGCGCTGGGCGGCTTTCTTTGAAACGGTTTTGTAGACGGACGCCATGGTGATTGCGATATGCTGTGATTTGTGAAAGTCCGAATCTGTTGATCGCCCGCAAAATTCAGAAGATGCGGGCAGAATTATTTTTTGGTTCACACCGCCATTGATGATCAACATCACGTGACCATGCTCACTCTCTCATCACTTTGTGGACCCCTGAAGCCTTATGTGGTTAGTCTACCTTGCGAAGCTATTCACGTTTCCATGCAGTGCTCTGAATTCTTTGATTGTATCACGTGGCTCTATACTCAATAGGTTCTATCTCAAGTTTGATGATTCTCTTGTCACCATTTACCTCCTTCAATTCATGATTGCTATCACTACTCCCAATCCATTCAAGAAATGGCTGGCATCTTCTCCTCAATACAGTCGAGGTCAATTTCAGGCTTATCTCTTGAACCCGACGGCACAATACCCAAGCTTCAATGTCATCCATCGCCCTGTGTATCGGCAACTTCTGCCTCTCCCTGTAGTGTCTTAAGTCCTCGCTCCATGTAATTCCTGTTCTTACAGCTGGTTCAAGGCTGCTCTGAATGATTCCCTGTCGCTTTGCCGAACCATTGCGCCATGATGCAGATACCGAGCTAGTCAGAGACTCATCTCAATGTACGGACTCCAGTGCACGTTGAAGCCCTGAAAAGCCCTCTTGAGATACCTTCATTCCGGCAACTCGATTTGCAAAGCTTAGCTTTTGCGACAGACTCCATTCATCACGCTGACACAGAAGCGCGTACAGCATGCCGGCATTGAAACTATCGCCAGCACCAATGGTACTAACCAGAGTCAGTGACCGGTGCGATAAGTCTAATGCAGTAGTCGTGGCGCATTCAGCCACTTGATTTCCACTTACTCCATGATATGAAGGTCTGGCGCGGTGTATGCGGGCTGATGAATCACATCTTTGGTAGCAGTACTCAGGGCTACTGCTCCATGTTCACCCCATGTGCAGCACAAAAGGGAGCTGGTGTCAGAGATCAGTAATTGGGGCTCGAAAACGCTGATGGATCTTAGCATACGCCTTCTTTGTCAGAGACGATTGTTCTTGAACACATTGCTCAGCTGATTGATATCCATTTCCCTGCGGCTGTCAGCCTCGATTGCAGCGGAGACATGAGAAGTGGGAAGTATGTACCTGAGCCCAGCTCTTTGAATAGAAAATAACATCGGCTTCCTTCGCGAGATCCTGCAGCCCTGGCCGTCCTGGCTTCTCTACTTCGACGCTGATCGTGACCGAGGGGAAGTGTCGCCGCAGGTAGTGGATGCAAGACAGGGTGACTTCAGGAATCCGGCCCTATAGATAAGGTCATTAGTCTCAAGCAGGTAGCCATCTAGATGATCTGCGAACCTCGAAATGAAACCACGAAACCGTTGGACCTAGAGTGTCAGCAATCGTGACAAATTCATCAACGGTCATCTCCGGAAGCTCATTGTAGTTCACGATGGTCCGGCTCCCCGTCGCCTGGCTTTTGAAGATGTAACTCGAAGCAGGCTCTGTCAGCTCTTCCCGGTAGATGCAGTGATCCATGTTCACGTGCGGTTCGAATGCCGCCCGGATCTGCTGCGAAGCAGCTGAGGATCTGGCGGGCAGGATTGCAACCAGGTTTAATGATAGTTGCGCGGTCGATGAGCCGTGAGCTACCAACTGCTGCAGAACCTCAAGTGTGTTGGGGCAGTTGCCCCCTCGCCGGCGAGATATATTGGAAGCACGAAGCTTTTCATCCTCTCCAGGGTAATGGGGAGTCCTGATACATTGACGTCAGAGTTGATTGGGCTGTTAAACGGGAGGAGAGAATCTAAATCCACCCACGTTAGGATCGTGTCTAGATAGCATGCGCCTACCGCAACGAGCGACATCCTGTTACTTGATTGTTTACTGTCGGGTATACAGAAGCTAGATTACACCGATAACTCGAGCCCAATAAGTACTGCACGAGCCTCGCCAATGTTGAGAGGAGCTTGACCTTGATTTGCTGTGGGATTAGTCATGACCCACTGTCGACATCATCGCAACTTCACCTAATGCGAGCCCGATCTTCCAGTCTCAAGGCACGAAAGCCGAGTGCGAGTTGCTTTAAAATACAAAGTCCAAGTTTTTCTCCCATAGCAACATGATTCCAGCTTGTCAAAATAGTCTGGTTGTGAGAAAGCGATTTCGAATTCCCTTAAAGCGGCTCGAAGCGAATTCAACGACAGAAAGGAAGTAGCTGAGATACATGCCGAGTATGAAGAAGCAGAAATACCAAGCTATGAAAAAGAGGTTGTGACTGCAATAGAGACGGTTCGGGAATAGAGAATTTGATTTGCATCAAATCAAAGTTGGTGGGTATATTCGTGCTGTTTGCAAGAGTTAGATAGAAAGTAGTTCCAATAAGACCAGAGAATGGCAGCAATCGACTGAGTAACATGCATGCTACTAATCCTATATCATATCGTCAGAAGCAATGGCTTGATATGCTTAGAGTAACGACTTACCCCAACTAATGCGACCAACTTAAATGTCGGCAGAGTCAATACGAGTGACGTCTTCGGATTCTCCGGGCTCGAGATCGTCGTCTGCAGACAGGCAATCCTCCCACTCATCATCATCGTTATCGTCATCAAACATAGGTGCATCGACGTCGGCAGATACAACTGCAGACCCACCGGTTGAGGCGACTTCTCCGGCCTGAACGCCAACGTCCACAGACCTATCAGTCCTGGTCAAATTGGTCGATAGCTCCTTGTTCTTAGAACCACGTTTCCAACCTGGAAAGCGCTTTCCCATCAGAGTACCGTACTGCAGTCTACATGAATTGTTAGACGCATAAGGAGCGATATAGAGCAGACATCTTCTGAGCACAGAAGATGAGACTCACCGAGCAGCATTCCAAGTTGTACCGAGTTTGTTCGCGATGTCGTGCCATTTCGCTTCTGAGAGGTGGAT
Organism: Aspergillus uvarum CBS 121591; assembly: GCF_003184745.1. NCBI lineage: Eukaryota > Fungi > Ascomycota > Eurotiomycetes > Eurotiales > Aspergillaceae > Aspergillus > Aspergillus uvarum. Next base: position 169,969 of record NW_020291364.1, read on the forward strand.
ATCTTCTAGATAGGCTATCTCCAGGAGCAGAGCCAGTCTCTTCTCGTCGTCCCAAGAGACTCGCGCGGGCGTAGCGGCCTTGGGGCGCCCCAAAGTGCGTTTCTTCTGCGAGGCATTAGCACTCTGGGTGGGGACAGTCTTGCGCTTAACCATGGTGTTTCAAGTCAGGACGGTGTCTTAAATAGAGTAGGTAGTTACTAATGTTAAGAATTATGGATCCTCTTGAATAAGTGAGATGTGGTTTGCAGGTAGAGGTGGAAGCGCAAGAAGACCCGGACTAGTGCGGTTGCGCATAGAGTGACCAGGGTCTGCTGACCCTTGCGCATCGACAAGTGAATAACTCAGAATGTTATTCTCAGCGCAACCTAGCCTGTCTCACCCCGTTTCGTGTCGGCCTGCACGATTTCATCGACGTTTGCCGCTCTTTCTTCACAGTGGAGTAAAGTTGTGCAAATCGTGGTCGATGCCACTCAATGGAAATCTACCCGAGCTTCCTATGTAGGTTGTACAGAATAACTTTCACGAATTAATTGGCTCGCTGGATGATGTTCTTCTGTTTTTGACCTTCTTTCAGCCGGATAAGGACTGATCTACTCAAATGGGGAATGTTGGGCGTTATGATGTGGGAGATAATGAGATGAAGACTACTTTGCTTTCAACAGGAGAACAACAAGAAGCATGATGAAGGCGAGTACAATCTAGGAACCTGTTTATCGGAGAGTAGCTACAGTAAAGACTTGGGCGTTGCTAGGCTTGACTAGGGAACCTTTGAGGATCAGCACCTAGGTAGTGTATGAGTGATGTTTAGCACGAAGATATGGAGTGTAGTTGCGTACTTCTGGAGAGTCTGCGTCGAATTATTCTCCAAGGTTAGACTTCTGGACGAAAATATTATAAGGGAGAACATGGGTCTTTCTCCAGCTGATCCTGAAAGGCGACCTAATCCATGGTTCTAAGAAAGCATGTGTTGGACATACTAACAAGCGTAGGTTTGCGGCCGTCAACATACCCACTATTTCTCAAGAGTAAAAGCAATGTATGGAAATTGACAACTAACGACTAGCTCAATTCAACGCAGCGTGGCTGAATCTCTCAAGCTAAAAATCTACATAGCAAGGAGATTTATTTTCTCTGCGTAGTACCCTCAAACAAGATTCAGAATAACTACTTTTGACCATATTAAGTCTGTTGAGTAAGATCATCCATTGGTTGACTCACTGGTAGGTTTGATAGATGGACAGATGAAAGGTGGCATTAATACCTCGCTTGTCCGTCACTCTAGCCAAGCCCTGGGTAAGACAATATACTTTAAACAAGACTCTCTAGTATCCAATTCACCTCTTACAAGCCATGCTGGTTGATCTGAAATGTTGAACCATCTGTTGTAGTCTTTATCCTCCGTCCATCAGCCAAAGATGTGTTCAATCAGGGTATAACGAACCACGTGATCATCAGCTTACCATTAGTGCAACCCTACTCGCATGCTGTAAGAAGGATGAGTGTAAAAACAAGGTCCTTGTACAAGCTTTCTTTGTGGTTCCTCTACTCAAACGTGGGTTTTATGCTCCAGGCACGTTTAAACAATCTTGCGAATGAGGCTGTTGTCACCTGCAGCATGCCACTAGCCGGCATGAAAAAGCTCTACTGAATTTGCATTATTATTGGGCGAAATGTAGAGGCTCCACAAACTTCCTTTCAGAGTGGCCGGAATCTTTGTCGGTGATGCAGTATGATGGTGACTGTGAGCCTAAATTATCTTGATGATGAAATCTACCCCAGGATCATGAATTATAAATTCCATCCTTCTACGTGCATTGGGGTGCAAACATCTCAGCCAGTTCTCCAGATTTCTAGGCATCATCTACATACTTCGTGTCAAGACTACTCTCCTACCACAGAAAGTCCCATCTCTTGACTACTTCAAGCTCCACCATGCAGAACACAAAACGTGGCAAGGCCGTGCCGACTGACACCCCGGCGTCCAAATTCTTGTACGCTATACTCAAACAGTTGGATCTTAGATCGGTTTGTACTTCAACCTAGAAGGAAATATCCCATCCCAATGACAGTTTGATAGGTTGATTGGAACCTAGTGGCCACTGATCTCGAAATCTCCAACGGCCACGCTGCACGGATGCGATACTCCCGCTTCAGACAGCAGATGGAGGGCAATGTTCCATCCACCCGGGCTCCCCGTGCTAAGAAAGACAACCCAAAGTCGAACAAGGGTGGTTTACCCAGCGAAAACGGACAGAAGAGTCTTCCATCCCCTTCTCCCGAGTCGGTGGCGAACCAGAGATTTTCAGCTCCCTACGGCGAGCATATTTCCTCCTTGATGATGCCGTCTCTTGGTCCTTCGCTCTCTCCTATGATGCCGCCCACTCATCCAGCTGCACGACTACCGTACCACCCCCCTCCTCTTCCTACACCCGAGGTAAAGCACGAGCCTCTGGAGGCTGCTTTCGAGCCTTGCCTGGAGAATATGTTCAAGCCCGAGCCCTACGACGAGCACGTCTCATCGCTGGTGGATATACCTCTTACTACCTCTTTCCCAATGTCGACAATCCCGCCAGCTGTTGCGCCGGACACTTCTATGTTTACCGACCCCGGCAACCCGGCCAATTACGCATCTGCAGCGGCACTTCAACCCGGGCTTCAAGCTGAGTTTCGACCTGCGTTCCAACCCGAGCCATTCTACCACGAGTCCTTCGGAGCCCAGCACCCGAATAGTTTCTGGTGGCCTAGGATTCAGCCGGAGCAGGTGATAGTGGGAGAGGATATGGAGATCGAAGAGGCAATTAAGGAGGAGCAGCTAGAGGATGGTGATGTTCCTGGTGAGTAGGGTAGGTTTGGGTCTGGGAATTTGGTCTATTGCTATTGCTATCATTTTGTATGCTATCATGTCTGACTGCAACTGATGAAGCTCGTGGCCCAAGTCATACATCATGTTTGCTGCGCTTGTTTCAATCTTTCGGTCGAAATACAATATTAACACATCACTGACAATATGAATTTTGTTTACTTCCTGCAGCAACTGCATCTTCCTGGAATCACCGAACATAAGTGTGGTACTGTAGTGGGTGTGTTACAACAGTTGGCTTGCTGGATGTGGTGAACACCAACCTTGACTGAGACTGACCTTCTCTTCAATCTGACCTTGCTTTGGACGGTTTCCATTCTTTGCAATCCTCCCTCGACAACCACCTTATCACTTCTAATATCTCCCATTATCTCCACACGTCATTAGCGCACGACTCTGATCGAGTCAGTTCACTAAGGTAAGCCAATATCCATTTTCATGTCTTCTCAGCCAGCTAGAAGGGTGAGGATTGGGACTATTTCCCTCACTACCTGTTTTGCATAACCCCAGCAACCGTCCTCAATCCATTACACACATCCCCTCCTCGAAACAGTCCTTCTCCCTGAATTCCCCCATCCATCATACAGACTACCGTGTCAAACCCAGTCCTTCAGTCCAATTAAACCCTGACTTCTAAGATCGGGTCTACTCCACCTCAATCATCATGCCTGGACCCAAGCAGACAAAGACCGAGGATGAGATTCCTCAGACTGATGCTCAATTCATCGTACGTTGTGTTATGAACATGACATCTGACAGACAGGCAAGCATTCTTCTTCCTCGCATTTTCTCACTACTGTCGCTAAGCATTCCAAACAGGTTGACCTGAACCGAGTGGCCGCTGCGCTTGGCTACACCAACGTTGCCTCCACCGCGAACCGATTCCGCGCCCTGCGCAAGCGTTACGGTTTTGAGCTCGAAGCCACCCAAACAAGTGGAAGCCCCACCAAGATAGACACCGCGTTGGCCGGAGGCAATGGCTCCCTGGATGCTCAGAACGGGCAGGCCGCCCCTGAAGTCACTACCCCGACCAAACGCAAGGCGCCTGCCAAGAGGAACCCCCGAAAGAAAGCCAAGGCCAATGCTGAGGAGGCTGCTGAGTTGAACACCTCCGACGAAGCTCAGGCTGGGTCTGATGTCGATGCCAAACCGAACAAAAAGGGTCGCAAGAAGGGCGCTGCTGCCCGTGCCAAGTCTGCTCCCAAGGTGGAAGTTGTGGTTGCGTCTGAGACCCCAGATGAGGTCGATCTTGCAAATGAGGTCGTCTGAATGTTTCTTGAATGGTCTACGATACTGGTACATTGCCTTGAAAGAGGATTTGCTTGCTTTGTCGCTAATTGGATTTTGTTACACAGGCAGATGGGTATCCGACCGTTGTTGGTAGGGTCTTAAATCTTCCGTTCTTATTTCATTTGTTGACTCTTTCGAGGAATTAGCTCCGACAGCTCTGGGGATGAGATTTGGTTTATGCGCAGTCTAATGCTTCTCATTTGTTGTCAAATATCCACTCTGATAGCCTTGGGGAAGGAACGCTGATGCTCTTGGCCTCTGCAAATCGGACTCTGGATAGCAGATTGGGGGTTTGAAAATCTGGGAGATGCAATACAAAACGTACTTGACTGCCATTGCGCCTTCCTTCTCCTGCTCAGTAGTCGTTTTCTCCAATCGTCCAAAGTGATTTTCCAAACATTGACCTCATACTCTCATGTCCCTGTGTTAGAATCAGAACCGTGTTCCACCAGTGAATCAACGTCAAGCTGATACTTCATTCCCAATTCCCCTAATCTGTTTGGACTCGCTCTTTTCTCTCCAATCTTGCTGCAACCTCTCACTCAACTGGGCTAGGCCATAAGGGATTCTTCTCCCACTCACTTCCCAGGTATCTTACCTTCATCTTCCCCCCGCTTCGCCTGTCTCTCACCTTACCGATTTACACTCCCCTACCATCAAATCATTCCTCATCTCCACCCCATTATCAAAACCTTCACGACTCAAGACATCATCCTCCCCTTTTCACCACGACGATACACCTTGAGGATAACACACCGGTCATCCCAGCAGAAGATGGCTGCCAACACACCCTCGAAACCGAGAGCGCCTCACCTCACCGCGGATGATCAAGTGCAGTTTCTCCTGAGCTGCATCCGCAACGCCACAGGCGGCGGTAAAGTAAGTCCTCTACCTCCTCCCTCCACCCTTGGGCCCATCCATCTAGTACTCTCAATACGACCCCTACACCATCAACTCCCAGTCCCTGTGCCTCATCCCAGCAACGCAAACCCAAGGACCAAGACCGATCCCCAGAAATCCCAACTAACAAACCACCACCTCGAACAACGATAGATCGACTTCGCCAGCGTCGCCAAAGAGTGCGACATCGTGACCAAAGGAGCCGCGTAAGTGATGCCGAGTTCCTTTTCCCTCTATCCTTCGCTGTCATCTCTCCCCAGAGCCATTCCATGCCACTCGTTTTCAATCACACAACACATCTTTCCTGCAGACAGGAAGAGAGCCGAACTAACAGACGAATGGACGAACCAGCGCAAAACGCTACGAGCGTCTCCTGAAAGCAAACAACTTCGCTCCAGCGGGGGGCAGCAGCAATCTTACCTCGAAACCCACCAACGATGAGAGCATTGATGAGGATGAAGCCGATGGACTCAAGGCCGCCGCGACGGGAGGAGGAGCAGGCAAGGGTCGCAAGCGGACTGCAGCTGCTGCCTCTGGTCGAAAGGGGAAGACGAGTGGCCTGCTGGCGAGGAAGAAGACAAAGGGTCAGCTCATGAAGGAGATGGCGGTGGCTAGAGCGCATAGATTGGTTGGGATGAGTGATTCCGGGGATGACGCTATCAAGCAGGAAGATGGGGAGGAGGACGAGGAGGAGAAAGGCATGGCCATCAAGAAGGAGGATGCCGATGAGGAGATGCTGGTGGATGACGAAAATGGGGAAAGGGAAATTGGGGATCGCAGAGAGATGCTGGGCTTGGACGAGGCTGGCTTCGATGATCATGACCAGGAGGGAACGGCTTAGGGAACATGATCTTGTAAAGCGATCTGAAGAACTCGGTTGGAGGTTGAGTAGTCGGTTTTTGCAGAGCGTTCGTTCTATGCCGTCTCCAGGTCTTTTGTGGTTCGTTCTTGGACTGCGGTGACCTCCACCTTGCCTGCAGGCGTGCTTCGGGAGAGATTTCTCAATCGATTTTTCTTTGTCTCATCGGACGGTTTACGCGCGCGGCTCTCGATATCGTCGGCTTTTATGGTAGATGGTGTGTGGTGTGATAAGCCTTGCATTGGTCGACGCCCTTTTATGTGGAACCCGGGTTGATGGCAATATGGTTGAAGAGCAATGGATCCTTCTGATGGTTTATCTACGGGGGAGATATCATGAATGCATGAAGTCAATTGAAGCTGTTACATCACAGCATGCATTGAAAGTAGAGAAGTTAAGTTCTATAGTAAGGAGACGCATGTCAAGGTAAGTTGGCTCAAAGGGTATCAGTAAAACGAATGAACAGAACCCAAACAACAAAGAGTCACTCCGGCTTGTACCCGGAATATAAACGGCAGATGTATGTCCAAATAGCACAAGGCTCACAGGCAGTGTTGCCTGTCGAGGTTACATAGTCTCGTAGGGTATCACAGTTGAACCTGGCTGGGCTAAAGATGATTAAGGTGCGTCCGCTTAGAGGTCTGCCATTACAGACTCTAAGATCTTGCGCTTATAATTAGATAGAGACCGTTCCTTTTTCTGCATCTGCGCACGAAGCTTGAGGTACCGCTGCCTCCACGTGGCTTCGGAGACGTTTCCGTCCGCGCCTTCCACTTCGAATTCAGCATCGGTGACGCTGTCCAACTCAGCAACACTGTTGTCCAGCTCGTCAGTCGCCCTGAATGAGCTTTCGAATTTGTTGTTGTCAGATCTTCCGATGTTGAGGTTTCCGTATGTCACCTTGGTGGAGAATCGTAGCCCGTGCTTGTACTCGTGAGTAATCGTATATACGTGATTTGAAGTGGTTCCATCAACGCTTGGCGCAGTGGAGGAAGCTGAAGGCATCACCTCGATGTGGATGGTCATCACACTTTCGGTGACTCCGGGATAGCCAAATTGGTGTCCCAGACCCAGGTGTAATGCGGACATGAGGGCTGTTGAGCCGCCTGGTATTTTCGCATATGTGGATGCGAGATTTGAAACAACAGATGATGCCAAGCCCCGGCCCTCTTCCGCACTGAGAGGAGCGGACCGACCGACAACTCTACCACGAAGTAGCTCGCCTGCCAAAACACGTACAACGTCGTCTGCTGTAATCTCCGTTTGTTGCACAACGTTGCGGTTGGCATAAGAAGAGGGATTGGTGACACCCATGTTACCAGCATAGTCGTAAAGTGGTGCCAGAGTTCCATTGCGCTGAGTATTCTCGGTTTTCATCATGCCAGAGGCGCCATGGACTCCGTTTACCGCCAAGGTGGGCGGTGTCGCCAGGCGCACAGGTCCTCCAGGGTGCTGTGGAACCTGAAGCTGCAACTTATTCGGCTTGGGGCCTAAATTGTATGGTGTAGGTGATTGCTGGTATGGTGAGTCACTGAACCGATTAGCGTGCTCCTGGTCGAGAACAATGGCAGGAGATGATCGGATCGCGGAATTCGGCTGGTGAGTAGATTCGGAGCGGGCAGGGTTTACTGGGAAGGATGAAAATGGGCCTGACACTGTTCCTCGATTTGGAGGTCGGCCCCGTGTCTTTCCATTGCTCCCATTGTTACTAGGCCAGGCGGATGACACAGCGGGGCCATGACGCCGTTTGGGGCGTGTTTTCTCGCCGGTGGATGGTGTCACTGCTGAGCGGGGTTCTGCAGGCTGGATGAAGATTTCCGACTGATGATTACTTCTGGGGATAATCGCAGATTGAGGATAGCCGTTGGGCGAGGCATCGCGTTCAACAGGTCTCCATCGTAGATCTTGACTTTGCTGGGGAGCATGAGTCACAGATGGACCCTCCGTTGAGAATGTGTGCGCATTCCCCATCCACGGATCAGTCGACTCTATCTCATCAGGGAAGGCGCTGAATGGAATAGCGCTTGTTGGAAATGTTGAGGTCTGCCCAGAAAAGGGACCTGGGTGAATCACGTTCAGGGATGTGTCGAGTTGTGGTCGTTTGGCGGCCTTTTCCATCGCCTCGAGTTCGGCTCGCTTTCGCCCGCGTTTGGGCTTCCATTGAGGAACAAGCGCTCGCAAGGCGAGATCTTCTTCGAGTGGGACCCCGTCCCGGCTCTCGCTTACAATATCGCTAGGCGGGAGCTGAGTGTAATAAGGATGAGGGTGTCCTAGACAGTATTCGAAGAAGGCATCGACATGCATTGCACGCATCCAGCGCTGTCGGAAGTTAGCGCTCGAACTCATTCTTGGTATGGTACAAGACGTCAGAGATAAAATGAACAAACGGACCTTCAGTCGCACTGCGTATTGCTGAACTTTCTGCGTGCTTTGTTTCTTTTCCATGCAAGGCGGCTCTACCCCCAGCTCGATAGCCAGCTGAATCCAAGTCTTTAACTCTTTGCAATCGAGCTTCTTGATCAGTTCGTAAAGCGCAAATATACTGAAGCTCTTTCCATCACTTCGTGGAGGACATCTGAAGGTCTTTCGTAATTCCGAAGTATCCATCGACAAAGGGACATTCGGGTTACAGTAGAATATAAACATAATGTATGCATCGTCGATGTTCGCATCCGTGATGTCGCGAGACGGAAGGGATCGGGTCTCCGGCGGTTCCATCTGTTCTCGAGTAGATCTCTGGCGCAAAGAGTCATAGTCGGGAGGAGACAATGAGGGTGCTTGGCGCACTGGTACTGGCAATGGTGCAGGTGCTGGTGCTGGAGTGAGTACCTGTGCCGGTGCTAGTGCTGGGGGCACGCCAGGGCGTGGAGCGGTTGGCGATGCCTGTAAGCTGCGCGGGGTAGCTTTGCGGTGAAGAGGGGGCGATTTGGAGGTGGCAATCTGACTGCGAGCACTACCTATCGAGGATGCGCTATGTAAGCCAGGCTCCGGGGCAGGATACCTGGCGTACTGCTGGATAATCATCGGCGGAGGCCCTAATTCCGCCCGGTCTGGCTGGACCGGATGAACTGGCTGAACCGGCTGGTTCATTACATTTGGAAACGAAGCTTCCATCTTGAAAGGGCGCGGGTAAACGGTCTAGACCGAATTACCGCTGCTGACTTTTTGGAAATCAATGAGAAAAAGCGATGGAACTGACAAGACAAGATAAAATGCATAGGTATAGGTAGTAATGAAGCGGGAGGTCTCAGATTGAGGCCGGGGCTGGAACGGGCCAAAATATAAAGTCAAGTCCTATTAGACGGTGGTTGTAAAGCACGGGTATTTCGGGGGCCAGCCCAATAATTGCAGTGCGCGATTGGAGGGATTCGGATCCTCGTGATAGGGTCGTTCAAATCGGAGGAAGTACCTAGTTGGTTGGTGGAGTGAGGTGCAGTGAGTGGTATTGTTGATAACGTACAGCAGCTGTACGTGTATAAGTATATACAAACTTAACAAGCAATGGAGATTAGTGACACGGCATTGGAGCAATCAATGCAGGATCATCGCAACAGCGAAGGTAAAGATCAAACAACATTGTTGCGCAAGCGCTCGACGAAAAAGAGAGAGAGGAAAGAGAGAGGAAAGAGGGAAAAAGAGGAGAGGGTGGCTGGACGACGGCGGCGCTTTAAAGAAGGCCGATGATAGATTAGGAACTCGAGAGGAGCTGACTGTTTCTATTTCGGGGCTCCCCTCGATCCCTCTCCAGGCTTAGCGTCGTGGCCTCAGGGCGGGGGAAATTGATGCCTGGGCCTGCCTGGGCCTGTGCCTTTGGACGGGCTGCCGCCATTCGCATTCAATTGCATTCATTCACTTGCACTGTGCAATTCAATTGCCTGTCACGCAGTCACACCCTGTCACATGCACCCCTTAACAGTTTAGCCGCCGCTCGCCTGAGCAATCAGGCCACAAGAATCTACTGATCGACCCCCTCTGATAATCATTAGTCATTCCGACCCTCATTCTGCCATCACTTCCCGGCACTACGCCTTTTCCGCCAATCGCTCACTCGTCACTGCTAGTTACTTGACTAGTCAGTCTACCCATACTCCAGTCTTATCGATAAACCCCCTTCGGTCCCGTTCAGGGAAGCCTCGATCCAAACTGGAACTGGAACTGGAACTTCTGGAGGCAGGCGACATCATCCATCGACCTCATCCAACTTTGCCAGCTACCTGGTGCCTTCCTTCTTACCACTAACTTTCCTCGGCATTTCATTCTCCAACTACTGGCGGTCCATCTGGGATGACCAGCTTATCGATGTCCTTCGGTGATCTGGTGCTCGCCTCTCCAGTCTCAGTCTAGATGCGCCACTATCTACTCTACCTTACTTCCCTACATTACAGTGACAGCGTCATAACCTCGCCCCAGAATGGCCCCCACGCTTCGCACCCCTCCTCGTCAGCGCCCCTCCAGACAATCTCGACCTGTCCGATCTAGTCGAACTCAAGTACAGTCCTACCACGAAGACAGCAGTTCCGACGATCGGCTCGATGAGGATACCGAATCGGATCGTGAACGCGCTGAACGGTTGTCGCTTTCTCTGCGCCCCCGAGACTCTAACCGTATGCCGGCCTCCTATCGCGAGGAAACCACCGACGATGAGCTTGACGACTTCAGCGACGAAGGCACGGATACCATGACTCGCAGTGAAGCACCCGCACACGCACCTCTCACTCTCGCGGAGGGAAGCAACCACGCCAGACCATCTAAGCCTACCCGCACACGAACCGTAAGAACAAGATCACAAACAACGAAGGCAAAGCGGCCTGTCAAGAAGAGGCGGATGGAAGTTGGACGTCCGCTTAACAAGCGTCGAAAGCTCGAAGTGGATGCTGCTCCATATGTTGGTTCGGGCGTTATACCGCCGTGGCAGACGCTTCCCTATCACATACTCCTCGATATATTTGTTCGTGCATCATACCCTCTGATTGACGAAAGGACTACCAGCAGAAAGAGCTCCGTGCAGTGGCTTGTCAAAGTCGCTTTACTATGCCGTTCTTTCCATGAGCCTGCCTTGGCCGCTCTCTACCATTGCCCTCCATTAATACCGGCCGCTAAGTCTCACGGTTTGCTACACTTGCTAGCCAAACCTCAAGATCAACTTTCTACAAACTATATCAATAAAATCAAACAGCTGCATGTTGATGTGGAAGCCCTTCTGTTCTACAAGAGCGGGTCGACCCTGGGTTATTTTGAGCTGCCCAAGTTGCTGGAGAAGACTCCTCAAGTCAAAACACTACGACTCTACCATAGTCATGATTACGTTGTCGGCCTTCCCCCGTGGCTTATTCAGCGCTCAAAATGGACTTACCCGGACAGTCTTTTCCATGCGATTTCGTCAAGCCCTATCCGCCTTCGTAGCTGGGACTGGAACAGCCGTTTCATGGAGACTCAAAAGCTTCTCGAACTGATGTCACAGATGCACATTCAACCCGCATTCCATATGATGCAGGATCTGAGAATTCTACACGTTATGTGTGATGATCCATACAACAAACAATTGCCAGAGAGTTCCACCGAAAAAGAGATACTTTTGGCCGCAGCCCTTGCTGACCTTCCCAATTTACGGCGCTTAGAGTTTATAGAATGCTCAATTGTGAATGATCACCTTTTGCCCAATCTTCCGACAACCCTCACCTCTCTCACAATAAACAACTGTGATGAGATTACGACCACTAACTTTAGTTCATTTCTTTCGACGCATGGCCGCCATCTTCGAGAGTTGAATCTAAGCCATAACCGTCATTTGAGTATGTCTTTCATTGTCAACTTGGCCGTATCATGTGAGCAACTGGAAGTCTTCAAGATGGATATATCCATGCATGATTGGTCCAGTTACCACGACGTTGAGCCTCATTTTCGGGAACTACTTTCACAGTCTGAGGTCCCGACCTGGCCATCAACACTTCGGGAGATCGAGCTCCTCCAGTTGCGAAATTGGGATGACAGAACAGCAGAAGTCTTTTTCAGCTCACTTCTCAATGCCGCTCCTAGCTTAGAGAATTTGAGGCGCTTGGTGATAAGCGCAATTCTGAAAATAGGGTGGCGAGATCGAGCAACTTTTCGCGAGAAATGGAAGGGCAAGCTGCAAAGAGTTTTCCAGCGACGAAGTCCTCCGCCCAATCCTGACCTTCGTTCTATTCCTCGCACTTCGCTACTGCTCAATGCCTCCGAATCTGCAGTAGCCAGGATCAATGAAGGCGCCAGCAATCATTCCGATACTCAACACAGCGGCACTATGACACCGAACAAACGGAAAAGTGCGCGCATTGCTCAAAAAAGATACTCTGACGATGAAGCTATTGTCACAGGGAAGAGGCGAAGATCTTTTGAAGACGACGATGAACCACTCGCCACTCAAGGCTTGTGTGATGTCGTCATGATTCGAATAGACAATCAACGTCCGACAGAGACTCAGTTCAACGAAGAAGACTTCCTCGACGACGAATTAAGCGGAGACGAAGATTGGAACGGCAACGACCTCGACGTTGACGATGGCAGACATGCATGGTAGATGAAAATTATGCTCAACCTTCCAATCTCCTTACAAATTGCTCCGTGCTTTACTTAAGTTAATTTTTGCGATTGTGCCCCGACTCGTCTTTCGTCTTATCCATTTTTCACGACTGCAACGCTCGCACTGGCTCACGTTCAAGTCATATTTGCATTGCTGCATGAGTTTTTATCTTAGAGGGTATATTATACATGGGTGGCAGGTAGGAGTACGAGTCCAGGGCGTCTGGCTTCATTTTTTTCGGGAGGGTTTCTGAACGGCAGTCGTCGGGAATTGAGTTCGACCGGGTATACTAATTGCGTTCCAATACTTGACGTGTTGCCTTAATTATCTTCCATCTCTTCGGAAATTCAGCTGCCTACTGGTGGTACTCGCTCGAATATCACTGGTATAGATTCAGACTGGAATAATACAAAATGGTCCACACGGTATCTCAAACTACCCAGTAGAGAGATGAGCAGCAATGCCAAATTTCTAGCCCAGCTAACCTCTGACTTCGACCCATATAGGTGCCCCCTGTGGATATGATTCTCTCAAGCCAACATCCCAGGCAAGCATTTACTCGCCTACTGGTAAACTAACTTGCCGTTGTCGTTCTCGATGTGCTCGGACAGGTTGACGTCGGCGGGGAAGTACTCGCCCTCCGAGTTGGCAAGCTCCGCGCGCAGCACGGGGACCTCACCACCGCCCTCAATGGAGAAGGTCACATCGCGAGCACTGCCGGAGAAGCTGCTTCCACCCCAGTCAAAGCGGCCTGGTAGATAGGCACAGAAGTCAGAATCATTCGCCATACTGCATTGAGCCTGTCATGGACATACCCTCGTCGTTTCCCAGAAACTCATCCAGGTCCAGTCTGGATTCGTGCTCCTCACCCTCCTCGTCTCTGAGGACCGCAACCAAGATATGGTTGTCGTCAATGTGGACGTCCGAGGCGCTTAAGTGGAAGCTCATGGTGGCACTGAAGTGAAGGGGTTTGTGATGAAGGAGAAAGGGGAAGAAACTGTCAGGTTGGAGGTTGGATTTGGAAGATGAGTGTTTGTGTCGATGGTTTGAGAATAATGTGTACTGGCGGACGGGGAAGAGGAGACCCTTCTTATACCTTTTCTGCCATGAGGATTGTGAAAGGGGCTGATCTACTTGCCCTCCCCTCCATTTCTCCCCCTCCCTCTTCCAAGAGCGTTACTGCAACACTAGGCTGGGTCTCATTAGTTAGCTTAATCGCGCGATTGAGTGGACATCGGGCTAGTCTAGAAGCTCTGTTGGATCTTCCGTGGGGGCCCCTCCTCTCGTCTCAGTGTGTGGTGGGATGTATGTATGTATGCGCATACACTACATGTATCAGAAGCTGCAATGCAACCATAAGCAAGCTGTATTCGATCATCAAGCCACTTACGAAAAACAACAAACAAACAAAACAAGCGCGTGTGCCTTTCAATGATTGCATCATTGTCTTTCTGCTATGCTTTCTCTGCCTGAAGCGGGCCTTCTCCCCATAACAATAGAATAGTATCATGTCTTAGAAAGAGAAATGGGTACGTATTCATGTATCGGCCACCTATCACTATTGTTTTGTTTCACCGTAGACAATCCTCCCCACTCGCGCACCTAGTCCCTCTTGGCGGCCAATTCAGCAGTAGTGGACCCTGAAAGGTATCCCATCCTCTGGCCCCCCTCCGGCGCCTGCGCGGGCTGAAGCAAAGGGCAGGTGAGACGTGACGTTGTTGCTCTCTGTTCTGTCTGCCGGTCTCGAGGGGAGGGGATCGAGGTGATTGATTGGGAGGTATTCGCTGTTTAGGCAGAAGTCTTGGTAAAGCGATTGAGAATCATTGATTCATTTTGTATGGCCAGACCCTGGTCCGGCTCCTGTCTGACTCCGTCGATAGTGAGGTTCCTTGATTCCGGAACAGCCACAATCCCCACAAGTGATTGCAATGATATTGGTTTGAAGGGCTGTGCCAAGAATGACGAGATGTCTTTACGACGGAGCTGTGGTCTGGGAAAAAGTGGCGCAAGGCTGCCCCCCCCGTCAGGTGGCTGAGTTTCCGTTCCTCCTGTAATAAATAAAGGGTGGGTGGTGGTTGATTTGGTTTTGTTTGCTGTCAGTAGGACGGAGTGTTATTTTTGCTTTCCCTTCCGTCGCCTTGCAGGGCTGAGTGCTTGGCATAGGAGAGATTCGGGAGCCGCTGACGGGTGTCAACGGTTGAAATAATGCCAGTCTCACGGGGCACGTAGTTGGTGGCTGGTGCTCCCATCTGAAGTCAGGTGAGTGGGAAAGTAAGGAGGAAGGAGACTCGTACAAGCGATATGAGCCCATGTCAAGGTGGGGAGGGGAAAAGCGGGGAGTTTCCCTCTTTCCCCTCGCTGGATCTTCTCCTGACAGGCTGACACTGACAAGGCAAGGCGGTGAATTCCTCCCCTTTTTCTCATCTAATGCCTTTGGTTGTCTACACATTCTCGTCAACAATGGGCTCACTTTCTCGTGGGCGAAGAGCTTGCTCGTCGTGCTTATAAGGGAGACTCGCATTAGGAGCTGTCCCAGTCCTCGATTTTCCGTTCATTGGCGAACATACCTGCCTCTTCCCATGGGCGCATACAGCGGCTGTCTTCCGACGAGCACCGTTTCACCAGGGTGTCCATGTCAGAATGGGGCGAATATCCGTCATAACTGGCCATCAACCTTGAGCAATAACTCATAATCTAGTCGTGTTCCTTACTGTTGGAGCACAAGACGTTGCCAGAGTCGAAGCAATTCGCTTCCCCTTGAGATCCTGGCTTATTGCTTGACAGAGCCGCTGCGACATCGTCCAGTGACATGAGTGACATGAATAATGCCTGTTATGATAAGGTGGTCAGCGCCCGTACTTCGCGCAAATGCATGAATCTCATACACTATTCTCGGCTCCACGCGAATCGCATGCCTCGTCGTGAATCCTAGCCATACCCTGGTTTTGAGAAAGCACCCAAAACATCGATATTGACGCCAGATATTGCCGAACCATTGGTGGGCAGACTTTCTCGCGTGTACTCAGCGACAGGTGATCGGGGCCTTGCGAGCCAGGCATAGCTCATGATTCAAGTGCTAGTTGCCCCAGACAGCTGCGCTGGAGAGGCTCAATTTAGGCGTCATTGGGCAAGCCAATTGCCTAGGCTTGCTTATTGCCCCTAAACGCAAATCTCAGAATACTCGCACTCACGCAGTTCTCTATCTGAACTGGTGAGAGCTTGTCTTGAACCGCGTAGATATAAGCACGCCGGCATGGTGACTGGCAAGGGCCAACAGATCTAAAACGCACGTAGTGTGCCGTAGCGCTTACTCCCCCAGCAATTACTCGACCACGCTAGGGTTGGCTGGACAAAGAACACTTGTGCTATCGAATAGCTTACGGTCGGTGATTAGCGGAGTGTTTTGTTGCCGTACTCTAGTCAAAGCTTACGATAAATGAGCCATCCAATGCATGGCTCCGAATTATATTTGCTCGCCCACTGCTCGCTTGACCGCTTGCGCCTCTTGTGATCACGGACCACGGCACTGTTCGACGCGGTTTTTTTTTTAGGAATTTGAAGCATGTCCAGCTCTAGGAGGGCAGTTTTTCTGCTCGGCATTCAGCCTAATCACCGTTATACAATCTGTGTATATAAGTATGGCTGCCTGTCGAGCTCGATCAAGCCAGCATGCCACCTACTACTGACATCTTGTCGATCGCACCATGGTCAATATCTCTGAGCCAGCTCGTCCTTGGGCTGACGGGCCCTGGCCCTTAATCGAGACACCTTCCAAGACCCGGAATGTCGTGAGTTCCTTTTTCCTTCCTTCAAAGCTACCTGTCTCATGCTGATGAATACCTGCAGGCAGAACACCCCGCCGTCTATATCGCGAACGAAATGGCATTTGCCCATAACAGCATGCTGAGGGGTTTAAATAGCATCTATCTCCAGACATTCTCTGTCCAAGAGCCCCAGGACGTCTCCGACTTTCTCTTCTTCATCCACGCGTGGGCAGGCTGGGTATCGCATCATCACGTCCTAGAAGAGGAGAAGATGTTCCCGGGATTCGAAAGAGTCGTCGGGATTCCCAATTTCCTTGAAACCAACGTGGAGCAACATCACTCCTTCCAGCCTTTATTGAAGAGGCTCTTGGAGTACAGCAGCCAGACCCAGCCGGCAGAATACCAGGCGTCTGTGGTCCGGCAGCTGATTGAAAAGATGGCACCCAGTTTTCGCCAGCATCTGAGCGACGAAATTTCGAGTTTACTTTCTATGGAACCGTATGACGGGGACGCATTGCTGAAAGTCTACAAGGAATGCGAGGCCGAGGCAGGCAAGCAGGATAAGGTACAGTACTTTCATTGTGCTTTCCGCCCCTTACTCATTCCACCGGATTTCTGACACACTCGATTGCAGCATGTGGTCCCTCCAATGGTGCTGGGACTTCGTGACATCACCTTTGAAGGAGGCAATCAGTGGCCGACTATGCCACCGCTGTCGGCATGGTTTGTTTACTACTTCTTCTCTGGCAAGCATTCTGGATCCTGGCGATTTCTGCCGTGCGATACCTGGGGGAACCCACGCGCGTTGAGATTTGTGAAGGGCGACGCTTGAGGAAAGGTGAAGGTGTAGCGACTGAGCACGAAGCGCTGGTATATATTCAATAATACAACAATGCTTCCCAATGCGCAAGTGAAAGATAATCCGTATTGTGCTGTTTCCGCCGCCTCGTTGCCCGAGTTCGCGGTCAGCAACACCGCAATGGTCCATGGATCAACGTAGTTCGGTTGCTTAATAGGAATGAAGCGCTGTAGCACCTTATAGATCTACCTGTAGGTGATAGATATGATGCATTAGGTCCCACGATTGGAATATGATTGCCCTGACTACCGGCGGAGAACTCAGGATTTGTTTTCCGCGGCGAATCAAAACGCAAGTCAGGCCGGCGGGCTAAGAAAGGCAGCCGGGCAAAAGTACCTTACCTTACCGTGGACTGTGCCTGTACTCCTTCGGAGCACCCGCCCCGGTCAAGGAAACGAACAAAAGACACCCCACACCGGCAAACGCCTTGCATCCACGCCTACCCAATGATCTTCACTCCGGTCCACTAGTTTCTCAAGAACATTGTCTGCTAGGAGCAGGTCGAGTCCATTCGCATCTGGTTCAACACTTAATCCTGTCCAAATGCCGGTGGGGAAACCCACATGTCGTGCCGGGGACGCGCGGGATACCCACTTCTTGTTTATGGTATGGGGCCAATCGCATGTGCCTTATCGAGGCGGATGTCTTCTGTGATCTTTAAAGGCTAGAGGTATCTAGGTGCATCATCCCTACCGCCAATCCACTAAGGGATGGGGGTTTTTAACTTAAAATCACGGACCAAGCGCCACAGGGGAGGCGCCGACCCCGAGTTCACCAGGTGATCAGTGCTCGTCGAATTCAGAGCGTAGACTCTGGACTTGTCTATCGGTGCACCGATCCTTCTTGCTCCACTACTACCGCCCCCTCTTTCAAGCTTCACCATGGCATGGCCTCTCTCTATGCACGAGGTACATCCTGCCGCAGACTTCACACAACAGACTAGCACGCTTCCGTTGACCGTCCCGAGTGCCATTTCCCAACCCGCCTTCCCCGGAGAGAGTCATGACGACGAAGCGATCTTGGATTCAGTGAGTGCTCAAGGGTGCTAGCACTTACCCGCCTAGCACCTCATCCTCTTCTGTGATCGTGAGTCATTCGCTTATTCCAGCTCATTACAGGGGCTTGAGGACGACTTTTCAGACTATGCGGAGGAGCTGTAAGTAGCTCTCGAGTTGGATATGCTTAACGTACACGACTGACGAGCACAAAATGCCACAGAGCGAGTGATACTACATCGTTAGACTCCGAGATAACATCGTATCGCTATGAAAATGGACGGCGATATCATGCCTACAAGGACGGAGCTTACTGGTGAGCACAACGGCCAATATCATCCTAATGACTAATTGTAAAAACCTGATCTCTTGCCAGGGCACCAAATGATGATAAACAAAATACACAGCTAGATATTGCGTGAGTGGTGTAGTAGAGAATTCGCTAATCGGCGCTGACACCATGCAACAGTCACCATATGTTTACATTATTGTTGGATGGCAAGTTACATTTAGCACCCACAGGGAATAGCATTCAGGTATATTGAGCTAGTCTCAAAGACATTACCCTTATCAGACGACCCGTACTATGCTCACAATGTACCCAGAGAGCACTTGACATTGGCACGGGTACTGGGATTTGGGCCATGTACGTGTCGAGGCAGCCTGGGTGAGATGATGCATTCTGACCAGTACTGTGATTAGTGATTTTGCGGATGAACATCCCTCTGCCGAAGTCATCGGTACGGATTTGTCACCTATTCAGCCAAGCTTCATCCCCCCCAACCTGCAATTCGTGATTGATGATGCATCTGAGGACTGGATCTATCCTGCGAACTACTTCGATTTGATTCACACCCGTACCTTGTACGGAGCAATTGCGGACTGGCCGCAATTCTACCGCAAAGCCCTCAGGTAAGTCTTTCGTTTTCTTATGCGTTCTGTCGCCATATCTGATAATCGTTCAACATTGTCGCAGACATTTACGTCCTGGAGGATGGTTCGACCAGCTAGAGATGTCCATACAATTCCGATCAGAGGACGAGACATTATCAGAAGATCATGTGCTGGCGGTCTGGTCGAAGACGTTCCTTGAGGCAGGCGAGAAACTAGGGAAAACTTTCCGTATTGCTGAGCTAGCTGCTGGCTATATGCGAGAGGCAGGCTTTCAGAATGTTGTTGAGCACCAGTACAAGTTGCCGGTGGGTCCGTGGAGCAGAGACAAAAGGATGAAGAGTCTCGGGATGTGGAATCTAGTTCATTGCGAGCATGGCATTGAGGGCTGGGCTATGGCGTTGCTTACGCGAGTAATGAAGGTAAGTGACGAGATCTCGATGCGTATTGATTTTTATCCCAATTCGAGCCCTCGAGATGAGCTGGGGCTAGTTGCGTGCTGGAAAGCATTTGGAACGATAGACGCTGACGGCATCTCACAATCTCTTAGTGGACCTTCGCAGAAGTACAGGTTTTCTTGGCGCAAATGCGCAAAGGTCTGCGGGATCCAAATGTTCATGCGTACTTTGAAGTGTAAGTCCTGAGCGACCCTTTCCGGCAGGCTAATGCTTACTTATCTCCCTGGCGTATCTTAGTGTCGCAGTTTATGGTCAGAAGCCTCCACACACCATCTAGCACAGACATTCAATGTATGTGGAATATACCGTAAGTTCCAAAATAGTAATTGCCAAAATCTCATGAATCGACTCCGAAGCGTACCTAGACGGCGTTGAATATTTGTACAGTTGCTGGTCTCAGGCACGTGAAAGTACCAGGGACATTGGGACACTGTTGAGCTTGCAGTTCCAGAAGGACGGGCAATTCACTATGGGAATAGTACGCCTTCTAAAAAGCGTCCGTCATTGACAGAATCTCTCATATAGAAATATTGCTCCAAAAGTATATCCAATGGTAGCTAGCTGATTGGCCTCGATACTCATCTGTTTCGTCTTGTCTGTGCAGTGCATACATCATCTGGTAGAGCAAGGTCTCAAAAGCATCGGAATGGACAGCTGCTTCTATGCCTAAGAGTAAGCTGTAGCGTCTCTTTCTATGTTTTCACTTAATCAAAGATCATATTGAGGGTCAGACCATCAGCAAATCGCTCTCGCGGCATGGGATTCACTAATCAAGTCTCTGCAGAGTATTACTATTAGTGTACTGATTGCCAGGCAGTAACATCTACTGGTACTCGGCCTCCAAGTGAATAACACTCCGGCCTAGATTCTTTCCTATTTTACATCCTGTTTTGATCTCCTTTATCTGCTCTTTTTTTATTATTTCTCCCACTCTTTATCTCCTCCACATATTTTCTCTCTCCCTCTTTCCCCGACCACACACATCCAACCCTCCCACTTATCCACGGATATCACATCGACCTAACTTACTCCGAGCCACACCACAGTCTATCAAAACAAGACCCAAACCTCACTGCAAAAGATGCCCATGACCTGGAACAACACGGCAGATGCCAAGGTGCGTGCTTCCTCTCTCTTTCTCTCTCTTTTGGTCTTTCCCTCTCGCAGCCACCCAACTAACAACCCGACAACAAAGCTTCTTCTAGCCATCCTAAAAACTGCAAACGTGAAACCCGACTACGACCGCATCGCCCAGTATCTGGGTCCAGGTATGTTTCAAAAACTCGCCTGCCCTCGAATGCCCTTCCCAACCATCACTTCTACCCCGAGCCTTCCGCTTAACATCTGAGCTGATGCAATCCAGAGTGTACACCCATCGCAGCCCAACGCCGGATCCAACGTCTCAAAGAACGCGCCTGCCTGGAACCCACCACCGCCGACGGCCATCCCGCCCTTCCCTCGACTCCTACCCGGGATGGCGCCGGTGCCGTGGGCCCTGCCTCCGCTCAGGGCACCCCCGCTTCTGTGCCGAGGAAGAGAGGAAGACCTCGCAAGATCAAGGAGGAGGGTGGCGCTGATCCTGAGGCTCCGGCGACTCCGAAGAAGAGAGGCGGCGCTAAACAGGCCAAGTCTAAGCAGATGGAAGAAGACGATCCGCGTTCGAAGGCTGAGGGTGCTGATGATGGATCTCAGCCCGTCTATCAGAGTATCGAAGATGCTTACCTCATGGAAAGAGTGTGAGTTGCTTTCATAGCGCTCCGGGTCCGAGTCTTGTGATGCTGTTTGTCTGGCTCTTGGGCTGCAACTTTATCATGAGGATGGCGAAGCTGGGTTGTGCTTTGGAATGTCGGGAGATGAGATGGACTTCCTCGCAGTTCTACGTTGGGGTGTTTGGTTCTACATTAAGCAGCGGCGGAAGATTATGATCCAGCTGTAATCGCGGTTCTTGTATCTCATTCTTGTGAAAACCGGCATCATTGCTAGGAAAGACAGTACCAATTCCCAGTGCGAAGCAATTCCAAAAACTGAATCGAAACCACCGTAAAGTACATACACATGACTGTGAACAATCTGAGCTCAACGCGAGAAGGAGAATAAACAAAGCGCAACCCACCCCCAAGACAACCATCTAGATAAAATTCATCATCGCCCCGCGAGGCGCAGCAACCATCTCATTCTCCGGGTAGTACTCCGAGGCCGAGCTGTCGACATCCACATCCTGCTCGTCCCTGCCAAAGCGATGGTGCGTCGTCCAGTTGACCATCCCGGGGGCCGGGGCAGCCGGTTTACGCACTCTCTTGGACGGGGTATTCGGCTCGACCTGGATAGCAGCCGCGGTTCCATGCGTCTGGTACAGCGTATGGCCGGCAAATACCAGCTGATTCGCCGCCCCCGCCGCTGCATGAGCGAGGGGGGTCTTCCTCGTTGGGGTGGTCTCTATCACATGAGTGTCGATGCCGAAGTGATTACTCTGGGCCTCGATCTTGATGGGAGAGGGTCCGGTTCCCATTTCACTCTTGATTGGGGAATTGGCTGGCATGGACTCGGCTTTGACGGTAGTATCTCCTCTCTTGCGCTTGGTGGAGCTGGGTGTAGAGGGTGCGATGCTCTTTCGAGGTTTGCGTGGGGTGGCGTTCGGGGTGATGGGGTTGTTGTTGTTGTTGTCGTCTTGATTGTTTCCTTTGCTGGTGCTGGCGGTTGTTCCTGCCATGTTACGGATTTTGATGAGCCTCTCGCTGATGGCTCGTGGCGTGGGGGGGATTTCTCCCTCGGCAACGGCTGGAAATGAGGAAGAGCTCATGGATTAGCAGAGTAGATTCTCAGGAGGCTGAGGACGATGAGAGGCTGGCCGAGGGAGAGGACCTACGCCATGCTTCTGCGACCTTCTTGTAGTTCACGGACAGATTGTGCGTCTCGACGATCTTCAGCAGAAGCTGTGTTGATGTTAGTTGCCTGGGGAAATGGAATTGGAGAGAGACAAAGAGTGGAGAGGTCATACAAGCTGATCGGCTTCGGGAGTCCAGCGCATCTTGGTGTATGTGTGGATGTGGGTGAGAGGTAGTATGGAAAGAGGACTGTAGTAAATGGTACCCGGTTCAGTACAGTATAGAATCTCACTGGATAGACACTTCAGTGAAATCGATGATAGATCAGAATCTGGAAGAGTGAAAAGTGAAAGAGGAGGTAGGGAAGAAGAGAGTTGAGTTCTGACAATTTTAACAGAAGAAGATAAGAGTATATAGTCAGTGCTTGGTCTAGTCACTCTAGGGACTTTCACCTCTAGGCTCAAGTGAATTTACCCAGCGTCGCAGGTAACAGTGGCCAGGACCTGTCTTATTGTGTAAGCCGCCAAGGTCACACTTACAACTCTCAGGCTGCCCTCAACAACTTCCCACCCCCCACTGTTTGCATCACGATCTGCAAACGTTCTCCTTGAAGTTACTCTTGATTCCTTGATAACTTACAGGACTCGGGGACGTGTTACTGCTTCGATTTGTTCCTGTGCTGCAGGAATCCACTTGCCTGCAGCCGCTGTTGGAACTTTTCCTCCGACCGGGATTCTGCATCTCTGGAGGTGACTGATCGTTTTGTATACATCCGATTCGAACAAAGGTACACTACGCCATTGCTCCGTTCCAGATCCTGTATGCCTATCATTCTCCTTTCTCAGCCATCTCATTTCTACACGTCGAATTTGTGGAAGTCTTACGCTGCGACACAGCATCGTACAATCCCTGTCTTGTCCGCCTGTCCCCGACAAACAGAAAACGCCAGTGGACAGGGTTCTCTACCTATCCTATCCCTCGGTCACAGTAGGATTCTCACCACAATTTCGAGGGACTTTTGATGGCTCCGTTTTGGTTGCTGGAGGAATCTGTTAGCGTCTTTTGTGATCTGGCTGCCGGGCGTCTGGATTCTTGGTCCTGCACTGTGAATAAATACAGGATTGGGGCTCTCTCTTCATCTGCTGTTGCAAATTCCTTCCTCTGCTCTTTGGTCTTGTTGTACCTGGCAGCCCAGTGCGTTTGCAACCCAAGCTTTCTCGGACTCGAAACACAAGCATTGTGCTAGAGCTCTTCACTTTCTCGTGACAGGATGGTCAACTGGAAAGCTCCGGAGTCGACAGATCGGCTCCTTGCATCACTGATCGTGGCTCACCCCGGATTGAAGGTACAGTGCAGTGCCCCGCCTCCAACCTCTCTAGCCCCAGGGCATGATCTAACTGATTCGATACAGCTTGACTACAAGGCCATGGCCACAGCTTTCGGTCAGGGTGCAAGCTACGACTCGATCGAAGGCCGCTTCCGGAAATGGCGGAAAATGGCCGACGAACTGCGCGGCGAGCTGGAATTGCGAGGCATCAACTTCACCGAACTGCGGGCCCGCAACAGCTCGTCTGGGATCATGACCCCGCGAACCCCTCGAGGGCCTCGCAACGGCGTGACCAAAGCCAGCCAGTCCGTTCCATCGTCGTCCCGCGCCCGCAAAGACGGCCGTACCATCTCGCAGAAGACGCCGACTAGGCCCGCGAAAAGCGGTAGCGGCACCAGCGGCACGCACGGTGGCTCGCTCGTGCAGGCGATCTTTGTAGAGGATAGCACCGAGGAGGAGGACAAGAAGGATCTGAAGTTCAAGCGCGAGAGCAGCGAGGCCGTGCCCTACGGGCTCATGACCCCAGGCAAGGAGCCCAACGACCTGATGATCGTGGACCCGCCTGCCGGTGGTGGTGCTGGCGTCTCTTCTGCCCTCATACCCACCAGACACGGTAACGCCCGGTCGGACAAGAGCGCTCAGAAGACGCTTGTGCCTGACCTGCCGACCATCTCTGGCTTTGAGCCACGAGGCCATGCGTCGTCCTCCAGTATCGATCGGAATCACTCCGGCCTCCATCCCATGGATGACATCCAGCAGCGGCTACACGGGCATGTTTATGCGTTCGATCATCTGTTGGAGTCGGTCCCGTCTGGTTCGTATCTTGGTGGTGATGTCATTTAGTAGGGCATCTGATTTGTGTTTCTCACGCTTCAACGTTCTTCCGTTCTGTTCCCTGGGCAAGATCATTATCCCCGCTGTTGATTCCCTACATCTTTTGTATTTCCATTCTGAAAATGTTGTTCAAACTATCAGGCACACCCGTACAGTAGTGAACAAAGTGGCGAGAGAGAGAAAAAAGGTTTTTGTGTGTGCGGCTGAGCCGGCGCCGGCTTTTACAGCTGGCAATGCAGGTGGGTGGAGGGGGGAGGGGAGGGGGTGAAGTTGATAGATCATATGGCGGGCTTGTCTCCATGCATCAGAGCCATGGTCTAGAACAGGACATGCTACCGCGGGGCTGACCACCAAAAAGCTCAGACATCACCCAGCTCATGTATTCAAAGAATGCATCCCATGCTAATGCATGGTTCGAGAAAGCCAAAACTTGTGGGTTTATGTAGAAGATATGCAGGTATACTCTTCCGTATCTAGCACTAACTTACATCCTAACAGCAACCAACCCTAGCCCCGAGCCCTGAGCCCTACCCGCCTAATCTGGAGTATGATCATCGGCCTTGAAGGTTTCAAATCGAAACATAAGAATGGCAGCAGGAATGTTGGCATGTCAAGATCAGTAGTAAGAATGTGATCAGTTTCAACCTCTCTAATCCTGCATTTGTCGTTTGTCTTCCTGCTGCTCATCTAGTTCAGAGTGACAGGTGTTATTGGTCATGCTTCCATGGCCGGCTGCGTTTTGATAAATCTAGAAGACAAGTGAATTTGCAATACCTTGCAACATACTCATGCTTCAAAGACCATGATGAAGCAGAAGTTCACGATAATACCAACCTGACCATATTTACCCACCTTCCAACTTACGCACCCGACGACCACCTCGAGGCCCCCTTGTCCCATCCCTGCCCCCGCCATCACACCCTTACAACCTTCCCCCGGCCCTCACGGGCTTCAGATCCGTGACGAAAACCACATGCTGGCTCAACGCAAGGAGGGCACCGGACTCATCATAGACCTGCAGGCTCACATCGTAGCGACCGCGCGCGATCTGATACGAGGTGGAGCGGGTCAGAACCCATTCCGTGGACGGATCGGGCCGTCTCTTGAACTCGATCGACAGACACAGGGTGGAGATGGCGTGCTTGGCGTAGAAGTCGGGGGTGTGGGTTGCTGCGGGATGGAGGGGCTATATTTTAGGAGGATGTGGATTTCTTTAGATTGGGTTTTGAAAATGTTATACGTAGGGGGGTTGTGGTGACAAGGTATGGGAAAGAGTTGGGGTTGGAAAGGACGATGATCAACAGAGGGGAGGCGGGGGGAAATAGACTGACCAGGTCCGCGAGGTATGCTAGATGTAGAATGTCGGAGAATTTGGTCCCATCACGGAAGGAGAGCCAGACTTCGCGGTTGTGTCCCCCGAGACGGTGGCCCCAGAGCCCGTTGGCGGAGCGGGGTGCAACCCAGTGCATCTTGCGGGTTACCGGGGTGGCGTCCACAACGGGGTCGTCGATGGTGGTGCATTCTGTTTGTCGGCTGGGTAACGATAATCTAATTGCTGCTGCTGCTGCTGCTGCTGCTTTTGTTGACGGGGGGTGGGGCTCGTGGGTGAGGCCTTGCTCTTTGGAGATATCGGCATAAGTGAAAACGCCGAGGGTGGTGGTTATAAGGGATGATGATGCTGTTGTGTTTGGGGTTTCTCTCTGGTCCTTTACAGTAGCAGCAGCAGCAGCACGTTTCAACTCAACCGTGACGACGCACCGTCGGGATGAGGTCCGTGAGATGGCACAGGTAATGGTGCACTCGCCAGGGTGGACTTCCCGGAGGAACTGTACAAACGCATGCACCGGGTCGGGATAAAGGCCATCGCCCAGGTCCTGTTCAAGAAATTTCCGACCAGCGGACAACATAACCGCCGCAGAGAACCCTCCCAAAACAGAACTGTCTCGGGTCAACTCAACTCAGTGGGGAAGGTTGAGGCGCTCGCGAACGCGCGCGCGCAGCAGCAGCAGTCGGACAGACATACTGTTGAGTGCACCAATCTCGGGTGATTGTGACGGTGAACTGACCTCGCGTCCCTGGTACAGGCGCTACGGATGACACTACCTCCAACAAACTAGGTTTGGTTTGCGGTGGCATGTTGGTTTTCAACGAGAGCAGGTTTAATCGCCGGTGTCAAGGGTATTAAGTACGAAGTTGTTGCTACTGGGGAAGATTTTGCGGCTGCAGAGACAGGAGGGCGTGCGGACTCGTTCGTGTATAGAGGAAAGAGCAACCGAACGCCTGGGCTGTCTGGAACCGAACTCTGGATTCAACGTGGTTCATATAGGAACCCCGACCAGCCTGGGGTATATGGAGAAGAGGGGAAAGCTCATTGTGTCTTCAACTCTGCATGGATTTGTACCACCCTGTCGAAGGCCTACAACCTGTAGGAGATTCGTCGGTTTCGTGAAAGACGGAGGACCAGCCATGGGCGACTAGCATGGATGGAATTTGGAATGACGACACTAAGACTGCAGTGAAAGTGCCAGTGCCAGACCAGGCATTGACGGTTTTTGAATGCTCCCGGAACTCCGCCGTGTGGGCTGGACAAGTGGCCAGCAAGAGCAAGAGTAATTCATTGCCCAACCACGATCCATGGAATGCAGATCGGGAGTCGATTCAGGTTCTGGGCTGCAAAGACTAAATGCGGGAGATCATCTCGGAGAAGAGATTTTTGGATTAGCGAGCCGAGGTTCGTGGATAAAGACGGGCTGGCTTCGATGCGAGGCAACCTTGAAGATGGGGATATCCCAAACAGGTTATATGGTGTGTGATGTGTGGACTGTATGTACAGTACTGTACTCGGAATAGCACGGCTCTTTATGCATGAAGCTTTCTGGAGGTGGGGAGGGGGCGTCGGAACACAACCGGTCAGGCCGTTAGGTCCATAATACCACTCGATCATAAGAAAAGATGCGATGCTACCTTCTGATTGAGTGTTTGTCCGGTTCCCTTAACTCCGTAAGTTCATTAACATCTGTATGGGGATGAGATGGAGGAGAGACCGGTTGATTTCGACCCAACTTGAGCTCCAAACGACCAAATCAACCCGCCGACCGCCGATCACGTGGGCTGACGCGGACGCGGCGCGGTTTTCGCCGCTCGGCTTTTGCTGCTTTTTGCCTCTGCCTTTGGTTTCTTTTGCTTTTGCTTTTACTTTCAGGCATTGATTATTCTATTCCGTTTATTCCGTTTATTCCTTTTCCATTTCATGTAATTTCATTTGGGGCAAGCGGCGGCGGCCAAATTGGAAATCTCCTGATCCTTCCCTCTATTTTTTCCCTTTCCCTTTCCCTTTCTCATCCTCCGTCCATCCTCCCTCCCTCTTCTCCTTTTCTTTCCTTCCCCTCCCATCAGGGGCCATTCTGCCCTACCTCACTTATCCAAGGATATTGTGTGCGTAACGTGTGTGTATGTGTGTGTTGTGTGTTGCGTGCCTCTTTGAGAAGAAATCAATCTTTTCCCAGTCAACTTCTCCGAAATGGAGTATTCCGGAACTGCGGTCCTGAACCCCGTGCGGCCCGATCACTCGTTATGGGGAAGAAGCACACCGCAATCTCAGATTATCATCAACCCCTCGCAGTCCTCGGCCGCCATTAAGCCCGACCCCATCACTCTCCCTATCACCACCACGACCACGACCACCACTATCACCGCTACTGCCACCGCTACTGCCCTGATCATGAATAAAGATTCGCCCTCGCAGTCGCTCTCCCAATCCACCTCGCTTGACAAACCCATTCTGCCCATGGAACCCACCCACCCTGGTCGCGGCAAACAACTCACCATTCCCGAGCAAGTATGCCTCGTCAAACTATGTGCCGCCTCCATGGATGACTACGATGCCCACGCCTACCCGAAGAGTTTCTGGATTAAGATCGCCAACACCCTCGAGATGCGGACCGGCCGTCGCTACTCCTGGCAATCTTGTCGTCGTCGCATCTATACCTACGTCGCCAAACGCTCCGCTTACTATGAATCCTTCCGACAAGGTCGCCCCCACCCGACCATCGACATACCCAAGGAAGTTCTCGGCCTATTGAACCATTGGATCAGCGACATTGACCGGGCCAAGTACACTGAGAACCGCCTGACCGAGGAAGTGCCGACCAAGCCCAAGCCCGTTGCTCCGGTCGCTGCACCGGTGCACAAGGAGACTACCACGGCCCAGCCGGCGGCGCGGGTCACCCTTCCCGGACACGATATGGTGGTCACCATGAACCGGGTATATACCTGGCTCCGGAATCTCCCACCCCCGGAGGAGATGGAGCAGATGGCCATCTGGGGCGAGGAACCGAAGGTCGCCGCCGCTCCAGTGCGAACGCGGAGTGATGTATTCGCCGCCTTCGCTCGCCCACTCAGCCGAGATACTACCCCGCAGCAAACGCACCGGTCGCTCTTAGGAGTCGGGGACCGCCTTGGTCAAACAACTGCCCAGCGTTTGGCGGAGGAAAGAACCAGCTCCCCTTCGCAGGCAATGGCTCCGCGGTCATCGTCTATGGCTCTCCACCAGTCCTCTCTGGGTCACAATCCTCTCAAGAGACACCGGGATGCCGATGACGAGGGCGTCTGCGACCGCCCCGCCCAACGTCTTCGCGCCTACCCTGATGGCAATGCGGCCGCCTTGAACCCGGCCCTTGGTGGATCCGTGGACAAGTCGTTGCTCGTGTTCCGCCACAAGATGAAGATGATCGAAGAATGTATTGAGTTCACCTTCGGCAAGATTATCGACCGAATCTCCCCGGGCATGGGACGACAGGAGACCAAGCCGCCGGGGTTTCCGGGAGCGTGCGAGTCGATTATTAATGATCTTTTCAAGGATGTGGGCATGTCGGTTGCCCGGGCCTTGTTGCGCATCGACAAGGCATCTGCTGCAGAACGTGCAGCCACGAACACGAACTAAATCGATCGACATATCGATACACACATACGACATTCGTACATATATACCTTCATGATGATTGAGTGATATGAGGTTTCTTTACGTCTATACCTGCTCTTTGGCCTAGCTTGATTCACCGCTTCAGCACGCTGCTTTTTTTTTTTGCTCCTTTCTTAATTTGCATTTCAAATCGGTGGCTCTGTGTCTTTGACGTTGTTTTGCCCTTTTTGCATTGTTCGTCCATCGCATTTACCTTTCATCTGTTCTCATGAGCATCAAATTGCCTAGAGATACCCATTTCCTTGCAGCTTGAGCATTGCGTCGTTTACGATTATTCTCGATGTTTTCATTATGGTTCGAATTTTTGCATCGTTTGTTTTTGATTCCAGTTGCATATATAGCATAGCATGCATACCTATCCCATAGACTGATCAGAATGAGGTAATTGGACTTGGACTTAATTTCACCCGATCCGACTTGCTAGTAGTGTCTCCATGAGAGGTATCATGATTTTTTGGAGGGTCTGTAGTTCGAGTTGCAATGTTGGCATGAAGGAGGTTCTCACTCGATCGTTTGGTCCAACTTCGAAGAATATCCCATTTAGTGTGCCATGGCCTTCGCCTTCGCTGAACATCTTTTTACATCCTCGAAGTTTTCGCCGAATGTCGTAGGGTATCTAGAGCTAGAGTTTAGTTTCTCCTTCGAGATGGATCAAACAAACAGTAAAGCCAACAAGACTTACGTATGAGAAAGGAGCTGCTCAGCTGCTCTGGGATGGCCTTCTAACACGCTGAAGAGCCAGTGATGGTCGTTGATGTTGACCTTACACGCTTCATGGCTAGACAACCAATCCGACACCTAATCCATCATACTTGGTCTGAACAAGTATCAAGCCACAGCTGAGCAGTGATTAGAACAGGAAATAAGATTCCCGGGAGTGCTGCACTTCTACTGCGGGAAAGCTGTAAAGGTGGGGACCAGGATCAACCGGGCGACACAGTAGCAACTGTCCCCGGGCGGACATGCTAGCGTAGCATCATCATTTCGCGAGACGTCTGCTTAAGGTTGGATTTCCGTTTTGCTTCCCCGCCTTTCGCTTGCCCCTTAATGAGGGATAGGATCGATCATGCGGTCGTCGATTATGAGCCCAGATACATTCTCACCACACGCCTGTTGGTGGGTGTCACATGAAAAAGCTGCACTGCGGTATGTTCGAAGTTTACTGTTGGCAACTTCTTCATAATGTCCGATATTTTGGTGAGAAGCTGTCTCGGGCTTTCGTGGCAGCTTGGCCAGAAAGGGGCCAGGTGGACGGAATGTGCCAGTAGAGGCTCTTGGCCGCGAAAGAACATCAATGCCGTGAATACATCAGTATGCATGAATTGCTTGAGTGTTGTCCTCCTTGACGTCTTGGAAGTCTTGAAGATAAACAAGGGAGTTTGGTTTGACTGTGCTGAAGACCCAGAGGATTTCCTGAAATCAAACGCCAAGTAGACGCCCGCGAGGGCATGGACACACAGGCAAAGACAATCAATGGCAAAGAGTAATCCATTGATCGATGATTTCCTCCATATCGTGAGCGACGCCCCACTGAGAAAACAAGCAGCGGAATAATTTCTGTAGTGAGTTCATCTCATACAGCAAATTGCGCACCGCCCCCATTCCGGGAGGAGAATCGGTTCGACCCTCTTCGACGAAACGGCGAGTCTCTGACCCACTCGAGGAGCGGAGGGTGTCACATCCAAGGTTCAGATCAGCCCTCGAGAGCAAAGCGTCTTGCCAGACAATAGTACGAGGAAGGTGGATATTGGTCACCCCGGCGAGCGAGAAAACAACGTAAATGGTCGTTGCAGAGAACAGGGAGCTAGGCATGTGAATAACATGAGCACGCCCCCTTGGCAACTGCTCGACGATATCCTGGATCGCAATCGCGTGCAGCAATGCCCGACGAGCATCTTCAGTATTGACCCATTTGACCATATCGAATCCCGGTCTCATGGTCCGAGAGCCACCGGAGACATGCTGTGTGATGTCGTAGCGAGAGCATACGTGTCTGCAAAGAATGGTGGAGTTGATCATCGTGTCCAGGCAAATCGTGTGCCAGCGAAGGAGGACCTCGAGTCGTTCCGGAGCCGAAAGGTGAATGCTCATGGTGATGGTTTCATGCACCTGAGCTAGCGCCCTACGAACGTCAGAGCGGCCAGGAACACCGACAGCCGCCAGATCGCTTTCGTCGGAATCTGAGACCAGAGACTGCAACCCTTCTAAAACGACCCGTAGGGCGAAGGCTGAGAACTGATAATCTAGTGGGCGGAAACTGCCGATGGGAGGGAAAAGGGAGCGGAAGACTAGTCGGAATGAAGGCTGCTCCGACCTTTGAGATCGCATGGTAGCAATCCACTCATCCACATTACTGGCATCGAAAGCAGCTTCGCTGCTGGGCAGAATGAGTGGATTGGCAACGTGCCGTGTGGATGCGCCATCTCCAGACATCTGCGCAACCAGTCCGTCTAGAATGTGGTAGGCAAGCAATGCACGCTGTTGAATCTCCCTGGCTGCCCATGTCCGCCACCTATTTTCTTTCTCACTATTTGGTGCGCTGGGGAATGGCACGCTCTCCATTGAGAAGGGCTCGCAGTCTAGCATGCCGCAATGTCTTGCCCAGAAGAAACCGAGCGGGCGAAAGACCTGGCTTGTGGTACGGATCACTCGATTCTAGTAATAACTAGTCAATCATATATAACTCAGAAAACTAGTTGGGCCACGTACCTTAGATAGAGCACCATATATTTGTCCCAAAAGAGCTGTAAGTAAGAGCTGGACCCCTTTGCAAGCATCATATGGACCACTATGTGTGATCAAGGACTGCCACTATAGCTTTATGAGCAAATTCTCCTTCGTCATGGCAAAAGCACGGCTTACAGAAGTAGCAATAGCCGTATGGGCTAGGCGCCATAGCGCCTCTCCTTTTGCTACGGAATCCTTGGGACCTAAGTACAGGGACCCAAGTGCCATAGCGTTGAGTAGCAAGGGGTGTGTGCATTCACGGAAGACAAATGTTGCTCGGTGCAGAATGGGAAAAGTGGGTATGAATCGCACAAAGAACATGTGAAGGCACTCGTCCAGGAAGACCGATGTTATTGAAGTCGCTTTGATGGCTGCAGTCACGCTCGAGGACTACCAGTCATGGTTTTAAAAAATCAGCTTCGAGTAAGAATGAAGGGGCCCGGATATCCTCACCGAGCTTGTAACCATTTCAGTAACATCTCGTACAGCCTGATGGCTACCACCTGACGGGATAGCGCCTATAGATGAACCTCTGTCGTCAAAGGAGTTTGGTGAACCGAAGTTCATCCCATTTACATCCTGCACAACAGGTGGAAAGGGCAGGGCACCAAGTGGCATCTGCCACTGATCAGTCGTTTCACAAGCCATGATGCTTTGAAACAGATTCTCGGAATCGGGCCATATTAATGTGAAGTCGAGGTCGGAGGCAGCATGCTGTAGGCCGGGCTGTGATTCCGCTTGCGATGTCTCCCAAGCATTGTTGGGTGTCGACGAGGACACCACCCCGGGTGAGGTGGTTCGATGGGTGTCCCAAGCTAGAGCATCCAAAGGCGACGCCTGCGGTAGCACATGCACAGCGGATTGTTGTACTTGAGCCCGCTTGGCATTTGCAGCACGGACGTGCAGCTTTTCATGTCGAGTAAGAGCATCCTGGCGTGCAAAAGGACGTCGGCAATCTTTGCAGACAAAAGGCTTCGATCCCGTATCTTGTAAACTGACTTTAGCACACACTCAAGAAGACAAGGCTGCTCGTGTGATGAACGAGCGAACATATTGGCAGGTCAATGGTCCATAGGAACGCATATTGTCGCCCATTGTCTGCCAATCCAGTTTGAATCAGGGGTGCTTACGACATCGTTCGTGCCTCTACATACTAGAATTAGCTATAATCATTCCACTACAAGAAGAATTTAAGATACGAGATGCTGGGGAGGAAATACCCTCAGATGTTCAGCCTTGGAGAAGCCCTTCTCACAAACACGACATACCAGGGCTTTGGTCGTGGGTATAGTGGCAGTGGGCGACGATGTGGATGTGGATGTGGTTTGTGGCATAATGGCCAGGGAAGGGGGGGGATGAGGGGGGGTGGTGGAAGAGATTGCTTGGTACTCCGTAGTAGCCAAGGCAGCGCAGTCCAGTAACTAAAGATAAGCTGTATCACATCTGCACCCACAATCGAGTAGGCAGCAACAATCAACTAAGGCAGTCGAAGGAGCCAGCCTTCACAACAATAGTTTGATGACGTGAGACCAGAGGGGCCTTGAACAGGGATAGAGATAATCGATCGTGGAGAGAAAGAATAGCATCCAAATACAGGTTTATTTTTGTGGTTTGGTTTGGGGGCCGCGGAGAGGAAAAAAGTGTGGGGCAGAATGGGAGGGAGAGAAGCAAGCATTGAAGCAAACTGACCTTTCCCAACTGAGCCAGGCACGTGGAGAATTATAGTATGTGCAGTACCGGTTTGATACCGTTTGGTATTGCCGCCATTCTACCAGACCTTGGGATCTCTGCCCCAAGAACAATCCCGTCCTCACTTACCGATGGAAAAGAATAGTACGAACTAGTAATCGGCTAACTCCAGACTCCAGATTGGCTTCTCCATACTTTTTCCACTCTTCGCTTCTCCATCTCTTCCCGAGTTCCCAAGTGGCGATAAGTCCATCCTCATGACTCTTCGTCATTACTAATTCAATTACTAGCTGGTCACTTAGACTGACCTGGACGAGCTTGATGGGAAATCAAAAAAGGTCGAGACTGCATTGGCCCCTTACATTCATGCTAACAGCCGCTGCATAGGTGCGTGGAGTTCTCTTCCGGCCGAACTCGCAGGTACCACACCCCACAATTTCTCTTGCTTTCCAGAAATACGTACCGGCGTCAATTTGATCGACTTATCGTCTGCCACCATTGCTATGATCATCACCACCATCATCGTCATGCAGACTCCGATCCTGCCTCTGGTTCGAAGCTGAATGGATCACAAATGCGGAGTATCTTATTCTTAGTGGAAACGAAAGGCGAACCGAAGAAGGATTAGCCGAGATCAGAAGGCAAATCAACACATTTGCCCATGACCTTTCCCACTCAAATCGGCATCCACTCCAAAGAACTTATCCCGTCTCGGTATGACCTAATGGGTCCCTTGCTGGAGAAAGGCCTTGCAAAGTTAGGATGGGGTTCTCCGGAAAACCCGGACTCGGGTCCTCGGCTATGCTTTGGACCTGATAGCACACTCAGTTCTTCGGTCCAGCCAATGAACTATGCCGCACTTCAAGGGCGACAGACCGAGTCGCCCATTGCCGTTACTGCGACTCGCCATTTTGTGGGTTCCCCTCCGCATATCCCCCAATACTTGCCCCAGTAGTAAGCGGGACTCGTCATTCGGTTGGGTTTGCCCCGGGGAGGAGATTTGCTGACCCCAGCGATAGGTCGAAGCCCCAGACTGCGTGGAGCCTCGCCCTGAATTTCTTCCCTTTGACAGGAGCACTGTAAAGTGTTCACATAACCCTGTGAAAATCTGGCTCATTCCTTGTAGGCCTCGGCAAATTGCTCTTTCACTCTCTTCAATAACCTGTCACCCACTGTTCAGTCTCCTAAGAGGATTATCAAGAATCCAGGGACCGATACTCTTCAACACCAAATCAACTGTCCACCCGTTTCCTTACCATAAACATAGGGTCTCCCATCGAGATGACCGGGTCACACGAGATGCAGCCGTCTCGCACGGCTGTTGACCCCCAAACACCTGTCAAAGAGGATGTCAATTTTGTAGAGAGCACCGAGTCTGGAATTCCCTCAACGTATGCCGATATTGCAGCATCACGTCTCTCCAAAGCTCATCGTGATTATCTGCTCGAACGCCATGGCACGTTGGAGCTCGACCCTATGCCTAGCATGGATCCCGCGGATCCCTATAACTGGCCATCATGGAAGGTCAACATCCCGCGATTAACTGGCATCTGACTATCAGTGAACCATTGAGACTGATGGGTTGTTATTCTGCAGAAAATTGTCAACCTTCTTCTAGTTGCATTCCACGCGTGCATGGGAACTTTTGCTGCTGCAGGCATCATTCCCGCATATGAGACGTGAGTTTCCCATGATTCGAAGACATCCGGGTTACTAAAAGACGTTCAGGATATCGACCGAGTACGGTGTTTCTATCAATGACGCCAGTTACATGACATCCATCCAAATTGCAGTCCTAGGCGTGGCACCTTTGATCTGGAAGCCCCTGTCGAATCGATGGGGACGTCGCCCAGTCTTCTTGCTATCCCTGATCTGCAGTCTCATCTGCAATATAGGGTGTGCTGAAAGCACAAGTTATTCGTCTCTTGCGGTCTGTCGTGCCCTGCAAGCATTCTTCATCTCTCCAGCGTCGGGTAAGCTTCGCTAGCATTGCTCCGATATGAGAGAAATTAGACAAGC
Organism: Aspergillus uvarum CBS 121591; assembly: GCF_003184745.1. NCBI lineage: Eukaryota > Fungi > Ascomycota > Eurotiomycetes > Eurotiales > Aspergillaceae > Aspergillus > Aspergillus uvarum. The sequence goes on from NW_020291364.1 coordinate 205,806, forward strand.
TAATAGACGCGGAAGCTATCGGAAGTGCTGTAGTGATGGAGACAACATTCAAGAAGGACCGCGCTCGGTACATGGGGATCTGGACACTGTTGGTTACTCTGGGAATTCCGAGCGGTCCCTTCATCTTCGGGTTCGTTACGTATCGGATAGGTTACCAATGGATCTACTGGATCTTGGCCATAGTAAGTTCCTCAGTGATCGCATAAAACCCACGGAGACGATTGGCGGATGGCTGACAGATTCAATTTCGGATCGATCAGATCAACGGAGGTCAATTTATCCTCTACCTCTTCTTTGGCCCAGAAACGCGGTATGTTGGGGGTGATTATGACACCAGTAAACCCGCGTGGGTGCGAGAGTATGTTCAGCTGCGACGGATCGACCCCACACCTTTGTCGCCTTGGGACTTCATTAGACCCCTGGGCATGTTCACGCACCCTTGTGTTGCCATCCCAGCAGCTGCATACGCCATGATCTTCTGTTTGAGTAACGTCATGACCACGGTTGAAGTTCCGGCGTTGCTACAGACCAAGTTTGACCTGAACGCCGAGCAATTGGGTCTCCAGTTCCTTGGCCCCATCGTTGGCTCCCTCATTGGAGAACAACTGGGCGGTGTCTTGTCCGACCGTTGGATGAGGTTGCGCGAAAAGAAGACTCATCGCAAGCCTCAGCCCGAGCATCGCCTTTGGCTCAGTTATATCGGCTTCCTATGCTCAATTGTGGGTCTCGTCGTTTTCCTGGTTTGCACCGAGCAGTCCAAGGAGGGACACTGGAATATCCGGCCTGTTATTGGCATTGCCATCTGTGCTGCTGGCAACCAGATCGTAACCACCGTCCTCATCACATATGCCGTAGACTGTTATCACACCGAGGCGGCCAGCGTCGGAGTCTTCATCACGTTCGTCCGTCAGATCTGGGGGTTCTTGGGTCCGTTCTGGTAGGTCGCAAGCATGATAATCTTCTGTTGCTGCGCACGCAGATACTAATCGAGGCCGTCCAGGTTCCCATCCATGTTCGAACACGTTGGAGTTGCCGCCAGTGCCGGAGTCTGCGCCGCTCTCATCATCGGTGTCAGTTTCATCCCGATCGCTCTCGTTCACTGGCAAGGACGATCCTGGCGTCCGGCCACAGGCGAATAAATCGTCTCCATCATTCTTTGGCTATACCGGACACGACTCTCAACGGCATGACTTGCGGAATATTGAAGCGCTAGAAGTTTAGAAGGTTAGATATAGATCGGATCTCGAAGGTCAATCCTCGCGATTGCAGGGTTGGGCGAAAATTTGCATATAGAGCATAGATAGGCAACGAACAAGGAATGGAATCACCATAGAGCATCATAAAGAAAACAAGCCAAAAGCACTCTTCATAGAGTGTATAAGAAAAAAAAAACTGTGAACTTTGATGATATTTCCATAGACCAACGATATACACGTGCCAGCCGGATAAAAGAAAAGAAAATCCAAGGGGAGAGACAAAGAAGAAAAAGAAGGAGGGGAGAAAAGACTTTATCCCGGAGCCATATAGGAGAAGATTGGCTACCAGAGATAGAGTAATATAATTTGTCTTGATCAACTCCTCCCGGAGTACTCCAGGCGTGTTTTTTTCCCGCCGACCTTAACCGGCATCAAACCACCTACTATCGGCAAAGCGAAAAAGAAGAAAGGGCTAAGTCAGGCCACGCTTACTTGGGGTTTTTAGCGCCGGACCGGCTGGCCGATCAACAACTTCTCGGGTTGGTTGTTGGCGGGCTCGGGAAGAACCACCGGCAATAGTGGCTGCGTTCTTCACCTCTTATTGACCAGTTTGCTTCTTTCTCTTACTATGGGGGGGTGTTCACTTTGAAATCATATGATGTTGGATTCATGAAGTGGTTCGATACTATAAGCATGGTTATGTACAAGAGTGCTGATGTTGATCGCCTGGAATTGGTTGGTACTCCGAACCTCTCCGCCGTTAGCAAGCTCAAGCTTCAAACTCAAGCTCTCGATTTTGCCCTGCCCAGTGGTCTGTCAATGGGTATGAGATCTTCCGCCGGATGTTTCCTCAGCCCCTTCCAGCAGCAGTGCCTGTCATTTCTCACAACATGCAGGACGCAATGCGGTATGGACCACTTGGGATTTCTGAACTTGGGTCTGAAGACTGAATCTGAAAATGAGAGGTAGTATGTAACTATATAATCTGTAGTCAAACTGTACAATGCTATTGTGATCAAGCTTTATAAGGGGGGTTTAATTGATGCAGTGAGTATTATGCGGCTGCCTGTTGTGGTCTCTGAACAATGTCGAATTATTAAAGCCTTGTGCTTGGACCTCTGTGGGGAGGAGGGTGAGTAAGCGTGGGGTGTTGTGGGGTGATCGGGAAGACGACTGGGGAAGCTTTGGGAACGGCGCCAACTGGCATACGAGTACATCACAGCAGCAGTCGGGTCGATTGCATACATAGTAAGAGCATTCATCTCTTGTAAAGAACTGCAGTTTTGGACTTCTGGCTACGAAAATAAATGTAAAGACATACATATCAAATTCAATTTGCTGGCCGGAAACGCCTGTCCTAATGACCATGTCCAGGGAAGACCTGAGCAAGCGCAGTCCCAAGGGCCTGCGAGTGGACTGTACAAACATCTGTTGTTTCATACTGTGCATCGACCAGGCATCAACTAGAATCAGATACAGGCTGACTAGGTCCGGCTCAACTGGAGCCTAGGAATAGCTACAGAAGTAAGAGAACAAGTTTGGCTTTTGAAGGTCTCATCAAAACACAAAACGAATGAGAAAGGGAATTAGATGTAACCCGAGAGGTATCCAGCGAAAATCAAAAGTCTGGTGGAGATTGCATTTGTCACATTTGTTATAAGCTGAGGCGCTGATAGCCGCCGTCGAGCCAGAATGCGAATGTACCTGGGACTGTCTGGTTCCTTCCAACTTAGTCAACGACAATAGGCTCCTCGGTCAGCCGCTTGCGCTTTTTCTTGGATTTTTTGTACACTTTCTTGCTCTCGGAGTTCGGTGTTGACTTAAACCCAACCTGGGATGAGATGGAAAACGGTGAGCTAGCGCGTGACTGACTTCCCGTTTCACCGTCAGAAATTGCAGATACACGAGGTCGCTTCCTGTCCTGCTCCGAGCGTACTGAGCTGACCGAGCCCTGCAACGAATTCGGTACGGCAGGAAGTGATGGCTGAGACGCGGCTTTCGAGCCTTCTCGAACAGAGGAGAATTGATTCGCGGACTCTTCTAGTCTTTTGACCTTCTCAGCCAAATCATCCCATTTGGTCAACGTAACCTGTTCGAGTTGCCGGAGTCGATATTGATGAGTCTGAATCTCATGAGGACAAGCCTTCAACCTTTTAATATCGGCTCTCATGGTCTCATGTACTTCGGTGACTTGTGCGCTTAAGCTTGCCAGTTCATCGGTGAGAACCTGGCTCTGACTTCTCAGATCATCTCGCTCTTCTGTCATTTTCAGCACCAAAGATTCGTCCTCCGTTTTCCTTGATTCTATATAACTGCTGATGGTAGATGCAAGCTCTTTGACTTCATCTTGAACCGTTCGCAGAAGGCCTGACGAAACATTCGTGCTCGAAATTTCTCCGGTGGATGGGTCTCGCAAAGGCATCAGCGACTGCGACAAAGCCTCGTGTTGCTTGACCAAGTTCCCGACTTGCTGAGTTAGGTGGTTCTGTACTTTGAGCATACCGCCTGACCGAGAACCCAGGCCCTTTTCCAGTTTCTCTATCCTCGCATCGAGTTGAGGTAACCGTTGCTCGAATTGCTTTGTTAGCAGCTTCATCCTGTCTATCATCTGTGCTGCGCCGGGGTACATTTCTTGCATAGCTTGCGCCATACTCCTAACTAGAGGCCCGGTTGACAGGTTGTTGTAGCGCATTTCAAGCGAATGTAGGCCTACTCTAACACTCTCCAAGGTCTGTTCTGTGGTATGCAGTGCTGTCTCAAGTGCTGTAATTTTCCCATCCGAATTTGACTTGTCTTGGTTGAGAACAGTCCTGAGCCCGTCACAGAGTTGGCTGTTCTTACTTTTGAGCGTGGAAATATCCACCTTGCTTTGCTCCAGGTGATCTTTGAGCTCTTCCATCTCAGACATCGCGAGATCATCTTTCATCGCCTGTAGTTCCTGAAGTTTGTCCAGCCGCTCGGTAAGGCTATGATAATTGGTGTCTTGAATCTGTTGGAGCTGGGTTTTGAAGCCGAGTGCCCAGCCCTCTGCAAGCCTATTCTCCACGGATTCCACATGAGAATCATAGCGTGTCGTTTGGTCCGCGAGAAAGCAGTTAAATTTGTCGTCATAGTCACTACGCAGATTATCCAGCAAGTCCCGATACTCTTGCATGTCTAGTTTGTTCTTGGTTTGAAGAGACTCCAGTTCAGTGCCCATTCCTGAGATCGAGAATAGTATTTTATCGATCCGCTCTTTCTGAGGCGGTGAATCTGATCTTTTGTTCAGAGCTGAGCTGAGTTGCGCAATGCGCTCACTTGTTTCCGTATTATGATTCGCATGTCTCTTTAACGTGCTTGCACAATCCGAAAAAGCTTTCTCTGTCCGGGCCACGCGGTCCTGGAGCTCGTTTAATTTGTGCTCTAAAGTCACATTATAGTCCCGCAGTTTGGTGATATCAGCCCTGGCGCTGCCCAAGTCGCTTCTTACGGTCTGAACTTCGCGCTGCAAGTGGTTAGTCTGCTCGGATCTACTAGATTCGAAGACGGATGAGCCGAGTGTGAGCCGCAAAGCATTTTCGTGCTCTTGGTACGTAGCGTTATGCTTCTTGAGGGCCTCCTCGACACGTGTGAGCTCCGCGTCCTCATCTGCTTGAGATTTTTGAAAGAAAGCCGCAGTAGATGGGAAAGTGTTATAGCTTCTGGCTTTTGTGCATAACGTCGCGGTAGCCTCCTTTCTTTTCTGTAGTCGGTCTCTCTCCGACTTGCTATTGGCAGCGAGGATTGCGGCTTGGACCAGGTCGGAGACACCGCGTATTAGGTGGTCAGAATTGGAATTATCCCGTTCACTAACCGAGTGCGTGCTTGTTGGCTGTGCACTGAGTCGCAGGTGCGTTTCGGACAATGTGCGGGCAGCAGTTGGTCTAAAAGGGCGAGCCAGGCGGGGGTCGCGTGATGTTGTGGTCTCTGGTTCCATGGCAATTTGTCAAGTGTTTGGGGAAGAGCTACCGAGTGATCTTGGTAAGCCGAGGGCCTATTCATTCGATGTAATCCATGAGTGGGATAGAATGGGGAGAATGGGGAAAGAGCGACCATTGAGGGTGAACATCACATTGGGAGACTTCAAGGAAGTTGTACAGACAAAACCAGAAAAGGTACAGAGTAAATTGCTTACTTACGTTCATGGATCCTGGTGCCCTGTATACCAGTTGTCATGGATGCGATAAACAAAGCAACAAGGCGGGGCAACGAGTAGAGGAAACGACGCGTGAAGCAGTCGAGACCGACCCAGTGAATGGTTGGGTTCACAGGCCCATCATTCACCTTGAAGTCTGCAGTGCCATCTCCTGTCGGCCGCCACCAAATCTCAGAGGCTCGGTCCCGACGCGATCGACAGTTTCTGCCAGGCGGTGAGATGGGCGGTACCCCGTCGGCCTGGCCGATTCTGCCCAGCGCAGCTCTTCTCATTCAGTCTGCATTTCCGCAACGCCTGCAGACCAGTTTTGGCTGGTACATCGAATTGACTAGCTACTTGTCACTCATCCACAGGAAGAACTTTTCGTGTCTGCAAGTAGTTGCAATGGCTGCCGTGAGTGGACACCGAACACCTGCTCCAATCCTAGTAATCTCCCTCCCATTGCTGACTGCCGACAGCCAATTTCTACCGTTGCGGAGACCAAGGAGCTCCGGGGTTTGAACCTCATTGCTGCTCATTCGCATATTCGAGGCCTCGGCGTTGATGTCGACTCTTTGCAGCCCAGAGCCTCCTCCCAGGGTCTTGTGGGTCAGGAAAAGGCCCGCAAGGCCGCCGCTGTCATCCTGCAGATGGTGAAGGAAGGTAAAATTGCTGGTCGGGCTGTGTTGATCGCAGGGCCTCCCAGCACGGGTAAAACAGCCATCGCCATGGGAATGGCTCAATCCCTTGGACCGGATGTTCCCTTCACCATGCTTGCTTCTTCCGAAATCTTCTCCATGGAGATGTCTAAGACGGAGGCTCTCACGCAAGCTTTCCGGAAGTCTATCGGGGTTCGCATCAAGGAGGAAAGTGAAATCATTGAGGGTGAAGTCGTGGAGATCCAGATCGATAGAAGTGTGACCGGTGTAAGTAGATCTCACAAACCGTGATTCAAGACTTCATCTAGCACTCTTTCCCACCTCATCTACCACTCATGCCGACCTCATCTGATTCAATGCAACATGTTGATGCTGACTTGTCCAGGGAAACAAACAAGGAAAGCTCACAATCAAGACGACGGATATGGAGACAATCTATGATATGGGAACAAAGATGATTGACTCGATGACCAAGGAGAGAGTGATGGCAGGGGACATCATTTCTATCGACAAGTCTTCCGGCAAAATCACCAAGTTAGGACGTTCTTACGCACGCTCCCGGGATTATGATGCCATGGGCGCCGATACCAAATTTGTGCAATGCCCTGAAGGTGAGCTTCAGGTTCGCAAGGAGATCGTACACACTGTTAGCCTGCACGAAATCGACGTCATCAATTCGCGATCACAGGGTTTCTTGGCCCTCTTCTCGGGTGACACGGGCGAGATCCGGAGTGAGGTCAGGGATCAGATCAACACCAAGGTGGCTGAGTGGAAGGAAGAAGGCAAGGCCGAGATTATCCCCGGTGTTCTGTTCATCGATGAGGTGCATATGCTGGATATCGAATGTTTCTCGTACATCAACCGTGCTCTGGAGGCGGAGCTGGCACCCATTGTTATTATGGCCAGCAACCGTGGCCACTCCCGGATCCGCGGCACTACCTACAGCTCTCCGCACGGATTGCCTTTGGACTTCCTTGACCGGGTGGTCATTGTCAGCACACAGCCCTACTCTGCGGACGAGATCAGACAGATCTTGGCCATTCGGGCACAGGAAGAGGAGATCGATCTCTCACCCGATGCCTTGGCACTTTTGACGAAAATCGGCCAAGAATCAAATCTGCGATACGCTAGCAACATCATCACTACATCTCATTTGCTCAGCCAGAAGCGCAAGGCAAAGGAAGTTAGCATTGATGACGTGCAGCGCAGCTATCGCCTGTTCTACGACCCTGCTCGGAGCGTCAAGTTTGTCAACGCATATGAGCAGCGGTTCATTGGCGATCAAGGTGCAGTGAGCTTCACTGCCCCCACAAATGGCGATGCCATGGAACTGTCATAGAGTTGATTTCATAAGGACGTTCTGGAGTTATGCAAAGACGGTCATGCACGGATCTGTTTTTCAGTGATCAGATGTCGCAGATAGTCAAGGAGTAATCCAGCCACTCCCTCGTCTACTTGACTCGATCTGTTTGTTGTTGTTTTCCCATCAATTGCTTGATGTATGATATTGCCGGCGCTTTTGAGAAGTCAATGTATGGGCACTTTGATTTTAGGGTCAAATTTTAGTCAAAAGTGAGCCTAGCCTAGGCTCGAATGATAATGATGAGATTAATATTCCCAAGAACCCGGGTATCCGACGATGCTAATTTACATATACAATATTCGTCTCATGGCATAGACTGGTTACGCCAGCCTCAAACAAAGGTAGCTGTACTGTCCCACTGACTGCCGTCATTCGTTTGGCGAAACTCAACTCCTTCCCCGAAATATCCTGCATTCCTCCAAGACTCCATTGTAGGAGCATCGTATGGGCCGTGTATGATTCCACCGTCACGAGCATCGGACCACCGAAATTGCCACATCGCAGGGGATTCTTCCACAGAGTTGGAGTCTGCAGACGGAGGATCAACCCAGTCCTCGCCGGTTTCGCGGCGGTACTGCCTTGTAAGGATCTCACGTTCAGTGTCATAAATTTCTGCCTGCCCTCTAGTCATGAGGATATCGGCAGCACCGGTGATCTCATCAATAGCCTGCTTTCTGGCCACTTCCTTTGGATCGTCCTCTGTCATCTCCGCATCCTCAGGTGCAGCGTCGCTCTGTTTTTTGCGATTTTTATTGCGATTGGTCTGCCATTTTTGCTTCTTTTGAGCGCCCTTGCCTATTCTTGCCAGAGCCTCTAAGATCGTTTCGCCTCGTTCCATATGGGTGATTAGAGTTCTCAAGACATCCGCGGTGAGTACACTATCGTCTTTGCGCTCTTTCTCCTTGCGCTCTTCCTCCCGCTTCTCTGCAGCTTCCTTGGCGCGTCGGATGTCCTTCTTAGAGACCCCCTGCAGCCACGTGTCGTAGACCGCATCGGGATCTGCTGCCTTTCGGACATAGTTTCCTTGATCATCGAAGCGACCTTCTTCTTGTTCGATGCGCATGTTGAAAGCGTCTAGGAGTGGCGCATGCTTCTTCTTCGCACCCGCACCCAGTTCCTCATCCAGCTCCTCGTCGGGTCTGGCGCGCTCTTCATCCCCGACCTCGCTTTCACTTTCGTCCTCCTCATCCTCGATTGTGTCAGCCCCCTTGGTAAAATATGCGTGGACCGTCCCGCCACTCTTGGACGAGGCAACCTGGCCTTCTATCTCGTCGTCCCGCAAGAACCGGACGTTCTTCTTGTTTTTGCGCATGGCTTCATCGGCATCGATCTCCTCGGCACCAAAGTCCTCCTGCAGTTCAGCAAACATGTCATCGTCCTCAGCGTCATGTTTCTCTCGGCTTGCTTTTGACTTGGCCTCAATGCGTGCTGAGAAGCCCTCATTTTCACTGTCGGAGTCGTAACCGTCTAAGTTGACGGCTTTGCGGCGGACTTGTTGGCCTCGGCGTCCGATTTCGTCGGCATCTAGGACTGCATCCTCTTCTAGTGCATCGGGAGCAAGAGCAGAGGGGTTCCGTAGATCAAAGCGAGGCTTCTTGGTCGATGAGCCGTCCTCGTCCTCGTGGTGTGTACGGGTGAAGTCTTCACCTGCCCGCTTGGGGCGGGGCTGAGAGGCTGACATGGAAAGGCGTGGAGGAGATCACGGATCGCGGTCTACTGTCGACTCTATATTTTTATTCAAAAGAGCCAGAAGGTCGGGACGAACAGAGGTAGAAATCAAAACATTTTGAAGCTGCACTGCGTTGTCTGGGGTCGGGACGGAAAATCAAAGCGGAGCCGCGCCATTTGCGTCACCGCAGGCGATCCGATTGATCGGCCGAACGTACCTGAACTCCCGTCACTCTCTCTCTCTCTTTCTCTACAACTGCTCGAGCTCTATTGCTACACCTCAGTACTTCTTGAACTCTCTTCCCTTGCTCGTCAACTTCGGCCATATCACCCAACGCAAGGCGTCACTGAGCCTTGTTCTGAACATTCATATCTCTTCCAGCTTCTAGTTATCGCCATAGCTAGCTCCCGTCGGTCATGGTGGGTTCCCCGCTCTCACGCCGTCAGTCACTCAGGTATCCCGTACTAACCAGGAGCAGTTTCAGTCCGGCTACTGGGAGGATGACCCGATGGACGGGGTACTTGGCTCCAGCATGCTTCGTCGTGGAGGAACCGCCCGCCGGTTTGATGAATATTATCGATGCTACCCTGTTGCGATGATGCCGGGTCCAGAGAGAGAAAATGTCAACCACGGCGGCAAGGTCATCATGCCGCCTAGCGCTTTGGACAAGCTGACGCGTCTGCATATCACATATCCCATGTTGTTTGAGCTTCAGAATGGCGCTAGGGAAAGAATGACCCATGCAGGTGTCTTGGAGTTCATTGCGGAGGAGGGGAAGATATACCTGCCATTCTGGGTAGGTTCCTGCCACAACCCATACATGGTCGCGAAGCTGATAGTTGGTGCTATAGTTGATGCAAACACTTCTGCTGGAGCCTGGCGATCTAGTTCAGGTCAAATCCACCGATCTACCACCGGGCCAGTTCATCAAGCTGCAGGCTCAGTCAACCAGTTTCCTCGACATCAGTGACCCCAAGGCCGTGTTGGAGAATGCCTTCCGAAATTTCTCTTGCCTGACCAAGGGGGATGTCTTCACATTCGCCTACAACGACCAGGTCTACGAGATGGCAGTTTTAGAAACAAAGCCATCTGGCCAGAGCAACGCTATTTCAGTTCTCGAGACCGACCTTGAAGTCGACTTTGCGCCTCCGGTGGGCTACGAGGAGCCGCAACGTCCCAGTGGAACCAGTACGCCTCGCAGCGGAGTGAGCGGCAAGTTGCCGTCCGGTGGCCTACTGCACCCCCATGGCACCATGGCACAGTCGATCAACTATGCTGCTATCGCACCCGAGTCAACCGATGCCGCTGCCGGGGCCAGGGCTGTGTCGTCAAACTTCCTTGTCGGTGGACAGCGTTTGAACGCTAAAAAAGGCAGCAAAACCCCTACACCCAAACCATCCACTCCCACACCTGGTGCCACCAACCCTCAGCATCCTCCTCCGGTCAGGAGAACAAACGGGCCGCAGCCTCTTCGACTGCCTCCGAATCAGCTGTTCTTTGGATACGCAATCAAGCCCGTGAAGAAGCGCGATGAGACCGGGCAGGCCGTTGAGGGAGACAAGCCCCGATTCCAGGGATCAGGGCAAACGTTGAGAGGCAAGAAGAAGGACGCCAGTGGCTCTGCTACGCCGATATAGTCGAGAACAGGGAACAATTCGAAACGGTGCAACGCAGGTCCGGCGATGTCTTACGGGCCTTGAGAAACAAGCCCTTGTATAAGCCCTAGGTTCGGTACTTCCCTGGGATTGAATGACAAACTCATGAGTGATAGACTGAGGCACGGGACAAAAGCAGGACGAAATTAGAGCATAGCGAGGACTGGCGTTTAGGTTTAGCTTTCGTACCAATTATGATCGGGGGGTTTTCTCGTGTTATTGCTTGTGCCCAGGTACGAGGCATGCATCCCTTCTGACTAGTGAGTAATCATAAAATCCGCATCGCCACCATGTCAAAGACTGTCCACTCTTGAGGTGATGCTCGAGTCTAGTGCTTATGCGCTGAACACTAACAAGTCACAAATATTCACTCAAGGTCGGTAAGCCGGGTGATGGTATAATCTAGGATTCCAGAGTCTGGCTAGCGCAAATCCGTATTCTTCCAATTTATATCGGAGAAATTCCCCGATTGTTAATGTTGTTTTCTCCCCGATTTCTTGCCTCGGTTCTAGAGGATCTACCAAATACTCCGTTCTACACAAAAACATTTGATCCTCCCTCTCTCCCACCCTCACTCTTGAAACTCTCACTCTTGAAACTCTCACTCTTGAAACTCTCACTCTTCAACCCCGGAAACACGGTTACTAAAGAGGACACCACTACAGCTAAACAATGCCCTCCACCATCACCACCACCGCATCAATCCCTCCCCCCAACCCGCTCAAAGCCTTCACCCAACTCTCCCCATCCGTCTACATCCACCGTCCAGCCGCCACCAACCTCAAAACCCCAGAGCAAATCATAATCCTCGCCTTCTGGATGAACGCGCACCCACGCACCCTCACCAAATATCTAACGACCTACATGGACCTCTACCCGACCGCCACGATCCTGTGCACGCTCTCGACCTCCCTGGATTTTCTGGTACATTTCACCGCCCGCACGCAGCACGCGCGCCTGCAACCCGCCGTCGCCGCTCTCCGGGCCGCCGCCGCCGCAACCAACCGGAGCGGCGGCTCCCACCCGCACGTCTACATCCACATGTTCTCGAACGGCGGCACCTTCACCGTCGCCAACCTGCTTGAGGCCTACCGGGCCGCCACGGGCCGCCCGCTGGCCGTCGAGGCCATGCTCTACGACAGCGCCCCGGGCACGTCGACCTTCCGCGGCGGCATGCGCGCGCTGGCCGTCGGGTTGCCCGGTAACCCGGTGCTGCGGGTGCTGGGGACGCTGGTGCTCGCGGGGATCATGGGGTGGTCCATGTTGCTGGCGATGGTGTGGCCGCGCGCTGATGGAGTGATGGTCGGGCGGCGGGGAACGCTGGATGCGGGGTTGGTGGTGCGGGGGCGAGGAGGAATTGGGGCATCCCGCACGGCGGAGGCGGAGGCCGCGCCGAGGAGGTGCTATTTGTACTCCGAGGGGGATCGAGTGGTCGATGCGAGGGATGTGGAGAGGCATGCTGAGGAGGTTGCGAGGCGCGGGTGGGAGGTCGAGAGGGTCAAGTTTGATGGGTCGGCGCATGTGTCGCATATGAGGACTGATCCGGAGAGGTACTGGGGGGTCGTGAGGAGGTATTTGGGCGGGGTTTAGGGATAAGGGGTCATACTCCGGGTGTAGTGGCTTGCTGATGATAGTGCCTTTGAAGGCGAATGAGTGGGATGCTAATCTATATATGCGTGTGTGTGTGTGTGTATAGATACTTTTTAGTCAAAACTGTTCTTTTCAAATTCGACCGCATCGCCGAGCGCTATGCATGCAAACGTTATGTACAAACGAGCCCCCTTCCCAAGCAGAAGCCTCCCAATGATGCTCTGAACGCCTCCTTTTTTGTCTCTCAAATGACCTGAACTTTTTCACTTCCGTTTTGGGTTTTGTGATCTTCGCCAAAAAATGGAAGACTGACAGAAGTGCTTTTGATGTTGATGAAAGATTGAAGCCCTCTTCGTCTACCGACCCTTCATCTCGGGAAACTCGTCTTCCAACTTCAATCGCGCGGTCACATTCATACTCATCAGCTCCTGGATGAGGAGCTTAGCGGCGTAGGGAATGGCCATCTTCACAACACTCCGAGAGGACTTGCAGCGCTGACACCAGTTCAGGTAACCCATGAAACCACACTGCTCGCACACGTCGATCTCGTGTCGGTCGGACGAGATCATCAGTCGCTCCAGCAGCAGCTGACTGGTACCGTACGCAATCAGACAATCACGCTCCATCTCACCGAGACGGAGACCGCCGTCACGGGAACGACCCTCCGTGGGCTGCCGGGTGAGTATGGCGCGTGGTCCGCGAGCACGCGAGTGCATCTTGTCCTGCACCATGTGCTTGAGTTTCTGGTAGTATATGGGGCCGGTGAAGACGTAGAATGGCAGGGCCTCGCCCGTTATGCCGGAGGTAAGATAGTCTTTACCACCATAGCTGAAGCCGTGGTCGATCAGGATCTGAGACGCCTCCTGAACCGGAGTGCCGCCGAAGCAAGTGCCGTAGCCATGGTGGCCGGCCAGGACACCGGCTTTACCTGCAACAAGCTCCAGCATCTTTCCGACTGTCATTCGAGAGGGGAAACCGTGAGGGTTCATGATAATATCCGGGTTAATTCCTTGGTCGGTGAAGGGCATGTCGGCTTGGTCGGCGATAATACCCACGACACCCTTCTGTCCGTGACGGGAAGAGAACTTGTCACCGACTTCGGGACGACGTGTTTGTCGGGTTAAGACCTTGACCAGCTGGTTCTCGTTTTCGGTCACAGAAATCATGACCTTATCGATGTAAGCAGGATCGGGAAGCTTGTAGGTCATGGGAGTTGGCATATAAGAAACAGGCCGGCCAGGGTCAGAGCTGGCGAACCCGGAGGACATCGATTGGTCGGGCGTGGACTTGTTGATGTAGACTTCACCGGCGTTGACCTGCTCACCCACAGCAGCCAGACCATCGCTTTCGAGGAGGGCGTGTTTCCTGATCGGCGCATCGTTCTCGTACTGCGGTCCACTCAAGCGGTCCTTGGTGCCGTTCGAGTAACTCTTCAAGTTGGTGACGTATTTTTTGAACACCTGACATCTTCCGAATCCACGATCTACGGATCCCTTGTTCAACACGAGGGCATCCTCAATATCGTATCCTGAGTAACTCATGACCGCAACAGTTGCATTCTGTCCAGCGGGTAGTTGATCGTACTTGACCAGCTCGATCGTGCGGGACTTGACCATCGGCTTCTGCGGGTAGACCATGAGATATAAGATGGAATCAATCCGCAAGAACTGATTCGAAGCAATCGCACCGATTGCTTGTTTACCCATAGCACATTGATAAGTGTTACGGGGCGACTGGTTGTGGTGGGGATACGGAATCAGCCCGGCGACAGCTCCAAGAACAGTAAATGGCTCAATCTCCAGGTGGGTCGTTGTTTCAGTGATATCCTTCTCGTAGATAGCGATCAATGAATCGTTCTCCTCGTTCACATCAAGGTATTCCACCAATCCCTGCGCAAGGAAGTCGTCGAAAGCCATGGTACCATCCCGCAGCTTCTCAAGATGATGGGCCTTCACGCGAGATTTGCCGTTATCAACAATAACAAGCGGTCTGCAAATTCTTCCGTCATCGGTGGCTACGTGGACAGCCCGCTGGTGGTGGTTGATGTAAATGCTGACAAACTCGGAGATTCGACCCATCCGACGGAGTCTTCGGAAAGCATTGAGGAAGAATTTCGGTCGTCGAGTGAGTGCCATGGGAGTACCGTTGATCGAGATCGTGTAGCAGCCTGGGCCATAAAGCTCCTTTCCACCGACCGTTGAAATGTCTTCAGCACCGAGCATGAAGATCAAGTTCCGGATAGGGCCCTCCTCGTCATTCGTTGTAATGTGGGTCATGAGTGCCAAGTTTTTCACGAGACCACAAGCTTCACCCTCGGGAGTATCGGCTGGACAGAGCATACCGAAGTTGGACGGTTGCAGTGCTCTGGGACCACTGACCTTTCTGGTCTTTTCGAACTGACTGCTGATACGCGTCATCATACCCAGGGCCGCAAGATAACTCAAACGACTTAGCACGTGTGTCACACCTGCACGTTCCATGCGGAAACGTTTCAAACTCCAGTTTCCGGTGGAAATAGCGCGGTTCATTCCTTGAGTAATGTGGTTGCTGTGCATCGTAATCACGCTATAGGCATCAAAGGCCTCGGCACGATTCCTCTTGTTCAGCACTTTGTCGATGTTCATTTTGATATCGAAGCAAAACTTCTTGAACAGGTCCTCAAAAAGCAGAGCCAACAGCTGGCCAGCAAGTTCCAACCGCTTGTTTCCGAGGTAGTCGCGATCGTCGACCAAAGTGGCATCATTCTTGGCCATGAGAACACGACGAGCCATATGGGCGACATAGATAGCCTTAGGTCGGAAATCCATGTTCTTGACTTCGATATGAGAGATGATAACGGAAGCAATGGCTTCCACAGCCTCTTGCACGTGGGTTCGGCGATATGTGGATTGCTTGCGATTGATCTTGATTCGTGCGCCAATCCAGTCGAGAGCCTGCTGCTGGGTATAGATACCAAGCTTGATCGCCTCTTCGAAATTGATCGCAAAATCTTCCTGGTAAACCTTATCGACACCGGCCACGAGCAAGAGCATTTCTTTGTCGGTGTGGATACCCATGGCCTTGAGCAGGATCACAATGGGGATGTCCTCGCTGAGAACGTTGTGTTTCACGTAGAGTTTGTCCTTCTTCAACACGATATAACTTTTGGATTTACGTTCGTTGGAAGAACTGCACAAACAAATTAGTACCAGTGCCCGCGAATGGAATGGGAAAAGACGGCAGAGTGTTACCTAGTGACTGAGGCCTGGACAATCTCTTTCTTGGGGTCCGTCTCGACGATGATTCTGTTTTTGCTCAACTGCTCCTGAACGAGGATGACCTTCTCTGTACCATTGACGATGAAGTAACCACCAGGGTCAAGAGGGCACTCATTCAAAACGGACATCTCCGCTGGGGTCTTGTTCGCCAACGCGCACTTCGAACTCCGAAGCATGACCGGCATTCTTCCAATAGCCACACCTTTCCTCATAACCCTTTGGCGTCCACGAACATACTCGAAGTCGACCTGAATGGGTGCCGCATAGGTTGTGTCACGAAGGCGACATTCGTGCGGGGCCACAGTGGACTCCGAGAAATCGGCCCTGGCATCTTGCGGCTCGTCTGCACGTCGCGGGAATCCCAGGTAGATATTGGTGAACTTTATGTAGAAGTTGTGGTCGACATCGCTGCGGATTGTGGAGCTGGATTCGACGATCTTCTTCAATTGGACCTCGACCAGGTAGTTGTACGAATCGATGTGCTGCTTCACCAGACCTTTGACCTTGAGGAATGCTGGCAACAGGTTCCATTTATCCTTGGCAGTGTTGATCGGATCCGTTAGGCCCTTGTTGTAGTAGAACGGCTCGAGAAGAGCGTCGAAGGGATCTCGGTGGCGGTACGAAGTGTGAGAATGCTCCTCATCGGAAGCTTGCGGCTGTTCCTCGACGACGGGGGATGGCTCTTCTGGAGGCGGAGCAGGCTTGGATTGAGAGGCGCGTCTGCGTTTGTGGGCATCGGTGGTTCCGGGCCTGGAAGAGGCAGCGGCCTGAATCGTCGCATAAGGTTAATGAGGGCGGCGAGAGACGGCGCGGAAATCTTTCCAACTCCAACTTACCTCTCCAGATTGCGTGGACCGCAAGTTGGCCGCAGAAATCGGCGCTCTCCTACGAGGAGGCATTGCTGATCAGAACTTGCGGGTCTTGCTGCACGTCGATCAAGGGTGGTGAAGAGCGGGCGTCACGGCATTCTAGATTGACGGCACAATTTCTTCTTTATCAGCGAGGGGATTATCCGAACTATTTTCCATTCGGCAGAGGGGCAGGTTACATAATCTGAAGCTATCCTCATACGGTTAGATCCAAATCTGGCTTACAAATGCTTGTGCTAACCTCAAACCAGCATGTCATTCGGCCCCGCCCGCTGTTTTACCTTATCGCCGGCTAACGCTTAGACCCACCACTTGAATCTGTCACAATTTGTGCACAGATCGAGTTATTTCGGCGGCAATCGCTGATCAAGGCATAGACCGGGTGGTCCGGCGAAGAATGTTCAAGAGGGGCTGCGAGCCCACAGCCTTGGACTTGAACGCTTCTTCGATCTCGTCCAGCGATCTGCCTTTGGTCTCTGGCATCATGACTGCGCATACAAAGGTCGTGACAAGTGTGCATCCCGCGAATAGGAAGTATGCACCAAAGCTGCTTCTTGAAAGGAGGATTGGTGTAGCAAGTGCTACTAGGAAATTAGCCGCCCAGTTGCTCCCGTGAGCTAAGCTAGTTGCTGAGGCACGAGTCCTTTGTGGCTGTATCTCTGCTGCATAGATCTTGATGCCGACAGCCCAGCTCAAAGAGTATATCACGGCAAATATGTAGATGCTGACAATGACCACCCATCGCCCCGCTCCACTTGAGCTGTGAACTGTTTTGCTTGCGTATAGAGCTCCTATCAGAAGCATCGTGATGCTAAGGCCGATGCCACCGTAAATGGTACTGTGTCGGCGACCCCATTTGTCCGCCCAAATAAGTGCAGGGATAGTGACTGCGAAGATAACAATTGCTGAGACGCCGGAAGCGAAGAAGCTTGCTGACGAGGATGCAAGACCTGCTTGTTCGAACAAAAGAGGGGCATACTGAGTACAATAAGAGATAAGTTCTATGATCACCAGAGGTGGGCGAGAAGAATCTTACATAAAGAACACCGTCAATCCCACTAAGCTGTTGCATTCCCATCAGGAAGACAGCCAGAATGGTGCGAGTCCGAACGTCTTTAGAAAAGAGGTCGAAAATCTTGTCCTTGGCTGACTTTGCTTGAGCCTGGGGATTTGTTGAAGCACGTTCTCTGCTGGAGATGCTTGCAACTTCAGCGACAAGAATTCTGTCTTGCTCAATTTCAGCCTTCTCGCGTTCCGCCTGGCTTACCCCAAGGTAGTCCCAAGTAGCAGTAGCCTCAGTTCGGCGACCGTGAATGGTCAACCATCGGGGCGAGGGGATCAGCCAGAGCCAAGAAGCAACCGAGAAAGCCACTGCCAAACAAGCAAGAATCAAGAAGGGAGTACGCCATGAGAATGAAGATTCCAGGCGAGCCGTTCCATAACATGTGAAGAACCCCACTACCAAACCCAGCGTGATGAGCAACTGAGGGCCGGTGGTTAAAGCTCCTCTGACGTCGGGCGGCGAAATCTCGCAGATATACCTGTGTAGTGTCAGGTAGACTCATTTGTGCAGAGGGGAGAGAGGTCATGCATACACTACCAAAGTTCCAAGGTATAAGCCCTCCCCTATGCCCTCGATGCATCGTCCTGTTACGAACATCCCAATGTGGACAGCTGCTGCCTCAAGGCCCGCTCCGATTCCAAATATCAAGGCACCAATACTGATGCCTTTTGGCCTACCCAGTTTGTCTGCCACGTAGCCTGCAAAGAATGAAGAAATTGCGGCCGGGATAAGGATGGACGACACGATCAACCCGTGAATCACTGCAGCCTGGCTTCCAAATCGTGAGGTGAAACTTTCCATGACAGTCACGGGGCCAATGATTCCTGTATCCATTCTAGTATCTTGGGATCAGTGTTGAAGTTGAGATCACTGGGGTCAGAAGCAAATAAGTACCCAAAAAGGAGTCCTCCGCAGGAGCACAATATACTAGCAGTGACATATCGCGGAGGTTTCTGGAGGAGTTTCATGGTTGCAGAGTTGGCTAGGCTTGTAGAAGAGCAGTTTGAAATCACAAGATGAGCCACAAATCTAGCAATCTGTTGTGAGACCGATGCTTTTCATATGCCTTGAGATGCCATGAGAGAAAGAGGGGCAATTAAAGCGAACAATGAAAGAGGGGAAAGGACCCTAGCTCTGGAAATACCCGGATCCACTGACAGCAGTGGATAGATCGTAACAGACCCACCCTCACCATCGAACTGGTCCCTGCAGTGACCAGTCTGAATAAGGATGCTTCATGGTTTTCTTAAGCCAATACTGCCTGCTACCAGGGAACCAAGGCCGTTGAAACTACGCTAACAACAATCTCATACGGGCCCAGGTATGCTCGCACTAGTGAGGTATACATGAATGCTAGTGGATGTAAATCGAGTGAATGGGCACAAAAACTGGACAGTCCTACGATGATAACTTGCCATAGATACTTTCGCTTATGCAGATAGATGCACCGGTCTATTTCTTCAACCAGAAAACTGTGTTTGATGCTACAATCGCCTGGGTATAGAAGTAATGCGCACCTCAGCAACTATAGACATGGCTTGTAGTTTGTAAAGAGAGAGTGGTCTCAACAAACCAGGGAGGACACAAAGGAGCATGTCATTCATGAGCAAGGTGTGTTTAAGAAGAAATCTCTTGCCTAGGTAAGGTTACAACGAAACTACTCAAGAAATCTATGACACAGTCTGTGATTTGTGAGCGATAGGCAGGCAGGCCTTGGGATGAGAGCAAAAATAAATTGTAGCAGTAAATGACCGACGCAGGGATCGAACCTGCGATCTCTCGTGTAATCAATGTGGAGATTGTAAGACGAGCGCCGTAACCACTAGGCCAGTCGGTCAATATAAGCTCATTGCTCTGCATAAGCAACTATACTCCAGAAGTACCTTGAAAGTTATGGTCCTCGTTGAAACCAGAATGGGCAATGCCAAAGGAATTGCTCTTCGACGACCAGCTGTGCCTGGCATTTTGAGCATCAATCCATTTCAAGAAATTATCTTCGAAGGTGACATTCGTGTTGTGGCTGGGAACCGGACCGTTGTCAGGTGAATCCTCAGCCCTTTCATGCACTGGATTTGTCGAGTTGGGTCGAGTCAAGTCCTCGTCGAAGAGAGTTTTCTAGGGACGTAACTGGTTGAACTGGTCCGTGCATTGAGGTCCTCGTTTCCATGATTAACGCGGTTGCTCCCGCAGCCAGATTGATCTCCAGCCTGTCAGCCTCCACACCAAGCCACCTCATCCGAACACGGGGTGACACATGAAAGAGCCGCTGGCGCAACAGTCTGCTGAGTGCCTCTGTGGATGGGTAGTCGCCATGTCTGAGGGTGAGCGGACTTGGCATCTCATAGATACATGTAGCTCCTGACAGCCCGTCCAAGCTCTCATTCATGGAGTTCGTGAAAACGAGTATCTTTGAATTGAGCTATATTTGACGCGATGCGCTGCTTGTGCTAGTACTACCGCAGGGCAGACACTCATGCCAGCTGCCTATCAGGTACCGGAGGTGTAAGTAGAGCATCAAAGGAGCGGCAATGAACCGTAAGCAATTTGTACAGTCGGGCATTTCAACCCTTTCTATGGCTTTAAGAGACGAAGGACGGGAAGAACGCTCTGCTTTCTCTCATTCGTCCGTATTTGCTCAGACCATACCTAAATCATGTCTAAGAGTTCATTCAGCTAGAAGTCAGGCAGTGTCATGGGTTGCTATTCTAATAAGGGCCACAGACATGATAGTTCAGTACATATGTACAGGGCAGTGCATGAAGTGAGCACGCTACCTTAGGGCTTACATGCGCATTCATGCATGCAGCTATTATGACCCGGAGCTTTCCTTCCTAAAGGCTAAGGAGAGAAAGACTTTGCTTATAATCGATCTCTTCCCAGGACCACACCCATATTCAATTTTTGGTTCGATCGCCGTCCCTCTTATTCTGCCCCTGTTTTTCCTCTATCTCGTGACCTGCTGAATTGGGCTTTGCGCACCGGCTCCAGGGTCGTTGGCATAGGCTCCGTCTTTGTAAAAAGGCTCTACACATGAGACGACTACGCTTGGAACTATTATCCATCAGACTAGAGAGCCTACGCCATCGCGCGGTCAAGCATGAGAATGTGCCATCTAGCCTCTCTGCCCAATTTATGTTGATCATCCTTATTGTGATCGATTGCATCAGTATGTCCGCCGCGCTCGACCTCATCCGCCCATATTTAACTTCGCCAGACGATTCTCTTGATCCGCTCATAACCAGTGCCGGCCAGTTTCTCGTGTAACTCTCTCTGAACTACCCCTCATGGAGTTTACCTTCTCGGCGTAATGTTTAGGATGTGGTCTCAGCAACGCGGTTTCATGATCCCCTACTACCCCTCAAGCAGGGAGGGGATTATGTCCGCTCAAGTCTTAGGCTTTCTCTATGCCCTTTGTTTTGTGCGTAAACGTGCGAAGGCTCTCTGGGAATGCATAGTCAGTAATCTAAAGCTAAGCTATCAGGGACTGGGCACAAGTCAGGTTTGAATGAGTTGACAATATTTAAGATAGATCACCACTCAATGAGATGTTTCGACTTGCGTGTTCTTCCTACGCAGCTCAGATTGATTCCCTCTTTTAAGGTCTCCCGATCTTTCCACTTGCTAACATCTTTGTCCACCTGCTGCGTGACGAGACTCCTGCTGACGTCGGGTTGGTCTAAAGAGACCGTGGCGAAATGCTTGCCTATCGCCTTGTGTTCAGTGAGATATTCCTCTTGATGAAGAGACTGTCTTCTTCTTTCTGTTCGTTCTTTGTCATCTGTTTCTGTCTATTTGTCTTCCATGAAACTTCAAGATCTTTCATGCCCAGCACCTGGTCCAAGTCATCACTGACAAGAATATCCATGCTTGTTCACGAATCAATCTTTAGGCGGGCACATGAAAGTCCATGCACTCCATGGCATCGAACCTTCTTTTTTCCATACAGGTCTTAGGTATCGAGCTTCCAAGAGGTGGCCGTACCACTTGCACTGGCATCTCAGGCAGCCAAAAGACAAACCTTTTGCTGAAAATTGGCCACGATGTCGAGTCCTATCAGGATTTACAATGCCTGGACATGATACGCCGGCTGACTAGCCTTATGATTTCTGTACAGAAGAACATGTTCGTGCCACAGCTTTACTCTTCTGACAAGTCCATTCATCGATTCAGATTCACTATCACCAACAAGCTGACCAGAATTTGTGTCCAGACTGTGGAGGAGAGTAGTCTTACTTGGGAAGAGCGCGGACGTTGCTCAAGCCCGGCATGAGGGCCTGCGAACAGTCGTCTGAAGAAAACCTGCTTTTCGAGCAATTAGACTCGTGCGAGCTACCGGACCGTGAGCTACAAGCTGTAGTGAGCCGGTAGAGGAGAAGGATTAGGCATTCGATTGAGCTTTGGTGAGATTTGGTCAGGCATAACAGTCGATAATGACCATAATCAAGCCCAAGCACCGTGCGCCTACTTGGTGTGGTTCCGTCGGCTGAAAGAAGCCTAGCAACTCGTTCAGTTTATACTCTATAAACCACTGGGTCGAATGTAATGTTATCATGGATAATTCGGCTGTGATGTCTACCCAAGGACTTAAAATGCAATGCTGGTTCGGAACAGTATACCGTGTTCTTTTCTATGGGCAGGGGATTCTTCCTTTCATTGAGATTCGTTCTCAAGACCATCGGACAGCTCATCAGTGATGGCTGCATTGGACTTAACATATCCAGAAGACTCCGGCGAAAATCGGGACCACATTCTCCCCGTTCAGCTACATAGTGTGCGGGGTTGGGCATGAGAATGATCAGTTCAAGCGGATAGATGTGTTGTGTCTCTGATCGCGAGCTAGGCTTGTCGGCGCCAAATGCGAGTTAAGGCGAAGGCGCGGTTCGCGCACATTCGACATCAGACGCATCGCACAACACTAAAGCTAAAATATGGAGTTGCTTAGAGGTACGCGCAAGAGAGCAAATGAGTAATGAAAGTTGCTGTGGCGGTGGGTGTTTTCCTGACCGCAATTTGGAGGGATGGAGGGAGGGAGAGGGGAAGAAGCATGCCTCGCCACCTGGCAGTTAATTCTCCCCTCCCTTTCGGAGATAATTCTGTTTGATAACGATCTGTTGCAGCTGGTGAAAAGCCCCTCGTGCACCGCGAAAAAAAAAAATAACGGAAATGTATTGCATGATACAGATCATATATTGAATCATAATCCTTCATCACGTGTTATTTGGGTTCCATCGACTCGTGGTTGACCACGCAAAGCCCAGCGCCTATTCAAACAAGGTGGAAGACGAGGAGAGGTGCCGTACATAATCAACCAGATGCAGTCGATGTTCAGCCACCTATCACGCTAAATAAGTGGACTAGCAGGACTTGACCAATCTGAAACAATCGATTGAGGATAATGTACTGAGATTACTATGAAACACACTACCTACATCTCTCCGTGCGGCGGTAGATCGTCTGGGGCTGAAGTAGCTTGAGGAACAGAGGATCGAACAATACTAATACAAACTTTACTAATTGCTATGCTCAAGTGAGTGTAAATCGACATCATAGGTCTGCACCAAATCAAATTGGATCCTCCAGTTAGGCATTTTAGGTAGCCTCCGTCCCGCATATCATTGTGACCATGGTACGATGCCTACCCAACAAGCGATGAGTGTAAGTACCTGACCATACCTGTTGGGATCGAATTTGACTCTCATTTCATGGAACGATACAAACATCGCCTAATCAAGTAGGCGAAGTGGTAGGCCCGTGACCGGGCGCAAGTACCAAGTCCCTAGTCTATCATGTTGAAAGAGAACTAACCCCTTTGGTGGCTACATACACAATAAATTCGTGCTTCGCGAAGCAAGTCGAATAGTACAGTACCCCACATATCGTCCGAGCTGTGGAGGTGTCACAATTTGTCCAGCGAAGGTTCAAATCTCGAGTATGAAGGGGTCTCGGATGAAGGACGGATGACAGACAGACAGCGGTCAAAACGTCACAGTGAGGAGAAGATGAGGAGTGCCCCATAGGCTAAGACAATGTAAAACAATGAAGGCGATGGAAGGAAGCGGAGAAGTGGTACACCGCTTCTCCTCTGCTGCACCAATCAACCGCTGACAGCCACTCAGCCTGACATGATGGCGAAATTACGACCCGGAAGAACAGCACTGCAATGCGACTGGAATCATCGATTTGGCCTCAACCTTCCACTTTTCTGCTTATGTATGATACGCTTAGACTACACGCCACGCGCGTCTTTCCCCTTTTCCCTCGAGTTGGGTCGCTGATTTGCTTGATCCATGGGTAGAGGCTGACCGCACCGTTAGTTGTTGCATTCATACTTGTGAAGATCCGGTCCCGAACCCTGGTACAGACTCCCGGTTCAAAATTAGTACCTGGCCAGAACCATAATGTTTTCTTTGGAGCAGAGGGGAGGGTGACCTGGTGGAAGTATCATGGATGTCAACAAGACAAAGAAAGGGTGGGAATCCGGCCAAAATTACGGCCTGGGCCCGCGGTATCGTTCAAGAGGCGAATCCTCGAAAAAGGCCTCTGACAGTTCGGGCTAACTAACCTCGATCACGATCAGTGATATTCATGCGCAGATCCCATGCGCTAATTTAGGTATGAGTATCCTCAGACGGGGTCTGAATCAGAGGATCATTCCGTCTTACTACATGCACCGTCATGGTCCTGGAGGGCCGGAAAAAAAGAAATTAGACCTATGCTCGACACGCCGATGTTTTTCAAGACTATCATGACTAGCACCGCAGCCGCTATTAGCACTCGAAAATAATCACTCGTCATTCATTGCTGCAGTATGTACTTGTCGTAGAGCCCGATCTCTCTCTGTGTCCAACGACTCCAACTAGACTAGGGTATCCGGTGGGATGCTTTGGCCCAGGTACAGTACGTGCGGTGGCCAGGGCGCAATCCGCCGTCACAGCTTTCAGTTTAGTCAACTGGCTTGTCTCCACTCGATGCGAAAACACTTGCAGAGGCCACGCTCTCGACCCGAGAAGGGAACCCCCTTGCAACATCTCCAGCAGGGAGGAGATCGGTAATAAGCCCCATTATCACCAGACTTTCCTTCGTCATGGTTGTAATCTCCGGCGACACCGGTTCGTTGCGCTGGTGAAAACGGAGAGCATTCTTCAAGGTCGACAAGCCCATGACTCGGAGGAGGACTTCCTCGTCAAAGATCACATGGGATTATTCAACGCGATGAACATACTCATAATATTCGACGCTGTGCGAGGGAGATGACCAGGGGATGATGGATTATGGAGCATGCTATTTAGTTATAGATTACTAGTTAAATCTTGGGTAACTTAGTGGCTATTGGCCACCCCATCCCAACGAAGTCGTGCAGTAGTATGTCTATTGACCCGGTTGGCTCCAATCACTGATCGCGAAGAAGCGATCCATTCATGATCCGTCCAAAAAGCAAATGATCGACCGAAGGGTGGTCGTTGGAAAGCGACAGCTCACCAGCTGTCGGAGGGGTTAATAGATTGATTATTAACAATTGGAACAGGGATGGACCAATTAGTCTTCAAGAGACCATCTTCAAGATCGAATTGTGCCACCTGCTTGGTTCAGCAGAATTGCACTTGACAGCACTGCGCAATTCAAGAAACAGGAAATTGATGAGGGCAAATGGTCAGGTAGTTATACTCGAGAAAGGGGGATGAGGGTTATGATGCAATCAATCTAAGGCTGGGGGCGGCCGCCGATAAGAAGGTAGGAGCACCATCGACACCAACAATGAAGTAGATCTTGCTATAGCTCTGTGTAAGAGTATGTACAGTACTTCTGACTTGTTCTTGAATGTACTGCACGTACGTAGAAGAGCGTCTTCTAATTTAATGCAATTATCTTTTTCTAGAATTATAGGTTAAAGGGGAAAAAAAAGGAACTCGATCGCAGAAACAGCAGTGGCCGCCGCCGCCGCCTCCCTGACCCCCGCTTGTCTTTCCCAGCCGCCCACGCCTCGCCTGGCTCCTCCTCCCTCCCTCCCCC